>NC_083620.1:26343503-26393503 GCF_963584025.1 Labrus mixtus
GCGGCAGAATATTCATATCATCACCCTCTCATACTTGCTCGCGGTTGATTTTTAAAAAATATTTCTTCTGCATTCTCGCGGCTTCACTCAGAAAATGTAATTTCGAGCTGGCAGGATACATTTATTTTAACTTTGGGGTAGAGAAATAGGAGACGTACGTTTTTTGTATGTGTGAAAGCACTACCACACACACTTAGACGAAACACTAACAGTGTGTTTAAAATCACTCGAGTGGATGAAAGTGTGTGTAATGACAAATGTCTTCTCTGTATTCATTGAAGAGTACAGTAAGTGTCAAAGAGATCGAGGGTCGAGTGTAGATCTGTAGAGAGACACGAAGTAGAGAAAGTCTCTCAGACGTGCAGAGACAAACTGCCGTGTTTTAAAGACGGCGTGCAGAGAGCGCTGTGGATTTATGGGAAAGCTCATAAAGCTGCAGCGGTGGTGCTGTAATGGCAGGTTTTCTCTGTGCCGCTGACCCCCCACACACTTTCACAAACATTTTAACATCAATTTATCTTTCCATGACTCGCTGAAATGTGCATCATCCAGACGTAACGGGACACTTCCTGCAGAAATACAAGATGCTCCTCAAAACACAGAAATCCACTCAGATATATTTAGGCAACAACAAGAACCAACAATTATGAAGATAGCTACATCCGGAGATGAGTGAGGCTTTTTTAGATTCATGAATTCATCTCTGAATTATGGCAAACAGACCCTTTATGATTTCAGGCCAGGAACATTTTCAGCTCTGAATCATTTGCAACCTTTAACTCGCTGAGTCCCTTTAAGTCACAAGCTCTTTTTGAAGGAGACTTCGCTAACTTAGCAACAAAAAAAGTATTGACACAAGTTACAACCATAGACTGTTACAACATACAACAAAGCAAAATAACAAGCAACAACAAAATAACATACAAGCAAAACAAAAACAACAGATAGAAGAGCACAACAACCAGCAGAAACTCCCTGAATATGACTCCACACTCTAAGTTTCTGAAGGCCCAATAAGATCTTAATGCCGTCATTTTGAATGAAAGTCTGAATAATCACACAGTTGTAATCCAGTTTGCAGTCGGGTCGGGTTAGCTTCAGTCATAAATCTCCGCACAGGTATGTTGGTAAGAGTGACGTCAGCGACCACCAAATCAAGAACAACACACCACATCTCTTCTTCCAATCTCACAGAGTGGTCCAGCCTCCTCTTCTGCATCCTCTCCTCTATCGATCGAGAGGCAATTATGTAAAAAGGAAGAGAGGGAAGGGACACACTGGAGCGTGGAGGAGAGTCCTTCTCTTCTGATGGCGGCTAGTTTGGTAAACCAGTTGTAACGAGTTTGAGAAACTAAAGCTTTAATAAGATCACAGCTTTAAGACAAACTGAATCCTAAGGCAGATATAATCCTTTAAGAGGGAAACAAATCTATAGCAGGTCATCATAACATAAATCCTGAAGCTTTTCTTTTCTCCTTTTGGAGTTTTATTTGTATTTAGAAGAATATCTGTTGCCAAAAAAAAAACTAAACTAACAGAAGAAAACATGAAAGATTCTCATTTTTAAAGTCTGTCTTCAAAGAATACAGATATTCAGAGAGACTCTGAAGGAAGTGAAGGAAGGAGTTTGATTGGATGCTCTAATCGACGCCCCTCTCCATTCCTACCATACAGTGATCACTTTTCATATAAACCCAGAATAAAATGTCAATCATTCCTTTACTTTTTGAATAATGTAATATTAAAGGGACAGTGCACATTGATTAATGAGGTCAGTGAGGTCATCAGATCAAGTTTCCAAATGTAGCCCTACAGATTAGTTTTCATCTCCAGGCCATGGCGGGATTTGGTTTTTAATTATTAAAATAAATGTATAAAAAAATAATTTACATTTTCTTCTTCAATGAAGGACTTTAAAACATAAAACGGCACTTTAGTGTGAATATTTATACTTGCCAAAACCAGCACCCTGCAGCAAAAACGTCAAATATAAGAAAACTATAATTTTATTGGCCCGTATCTGAATGACAAACACCGAAACAAATCTTTACCAGTGGTGACAAAATGTCTTCTGAAGCCGTGAAAACCAAGAGAGAGTTGTTTTGGGAGTAATTTCTTTAGACGTCTATGTGCTGCTCTTCTACCAGCAGGGGGCAGCAGAGTCCCAACATCTGTGTTTGGGCGCATCCTGAATATCCATTTAGCTGCAGTCAGCCTTGACCCAGTGTAGGAGAAACAGCAGCATGCTGTGTGTACAGGACTGAAGCCTGCAGGGAGAACAGGTGTGAGCCGCGCACACCTGCTGAGGGACGACCTTGTTCAGAGGGAGAGATAATTCATGTTGTTTACATTAGAATGAATGGAGGATAAAGTATAAGACATGCGTGTTTAACGGGTCAGAGCTGAAAGGTAACCGGTTAAGTTAAAAAGTTTGTCCTTGAATGTTTTCCTCATTTTGTGCAGCAGGTCGAGTCTTAAGAAGCCTTTTTACTATCTCTGATGTCTGAGCTCTGACAGCTGGCTCGTGTCTCGGCTCTTCTTCTTTTGAGCCTCCACCAAAACATTTTTCAGTCACGTAATTTAGAATTCCAGACTTTCCTTCCAAGAAGAAAGTCGCTGGAAAATCGCCCTTCTTCCTAACCGAATCCATCAGAGTAAAATTTGTGTGGAACTCTGGACAACATTTGCTGTTGGCTGCAGCTGCAGCTTCATGCTCTCAGATTATGACATAGTGGGAAAAACTGACTTATTACTGTAACGTTGCTTCCTCTGAATTTGCATGGGGGTGTTCAGGACCGCTTGTGAAACCTGCTTGGGGTCAGTGTCCAAAGCAGAACAGACGTTTGCAGAACCGAATCTCTGAAAAACCATCTCCTAAACATCTGCTCGTTTAGCCCAGCCTAATAAAAGCTGAAGAATGCTGCTGGTCTGTGCTTTATGGGGCTACTTCACTTTTTCCATATGCAGCTGCAGCAGCAGCCGCGTGGACACTCTCGGGCTTGTGTGGGGGCTCATCATCATCACACTTTGTCTCTGCTTCATATGTATAAATGTGCTCCCCTCCACACCACTATGCAGAGCAGCTCATACAATTAGGGCTCGGGGTGTGCAGGCCCTTTGTCCCCCGTGAGCGCTGCCTGCTGTTTGTGCTGCAGAATCGGTTGCAGACTGCAGCTCGTGGGATGCATCTGCCTCGGATTTGCCACGTATTTCCAGAGCAGGAGAGCCGTGGCTCACCGGTGCGTTTCTCATGGCGATGTGAAATAGTGTGAGATAGCTGCTCCCTGTGCCTGTGTGTGTGTGTGTGTGTGTGTGTGTGTGGCTGTGCCTCTGTGCGTGTGTGTGTGAGTGCATAGGCAGCACAATGTCACCTTGACTACAAGCTACAGGAAAGCAACTGAGGGCGCACCGCATCTGCACGGCACTGGACACCAGAGGAGCAGAGAGGCAGCAAGGGTTGTATTCGCGTGTTTCTTCTCAAGAGTGTGTGTGTGTGTGCGCGTGTGTGTGAGGATATGCCAAATGTGTGAGTGTGTGCGTATGTGTGTGTGCGAGGGAGAGAGAGGGAGAGACTGAGGCGGGTATAGCTCTCTCTCAGACAGCTCACAGTGCTGGAGGATCCCTCTCTTCAGATCCAGGCGGAGCGACGCAGAGATGTCAGCAGCAGCACACACAGGTGGGTCTCACAAACACACACACACACACACACACACACACACACAGCAGAGGACAGGTGAGGCAGGCCGGGTGCTCAGGATTCATGCTTCTTATGTTAAAGGCCTGCTTTTAGTGTCAGAGCTGCATTTACTCATGCTTTTTTTTTTTTTTTTTTTTTTTCCAGACATGTTATTTTTTTTTTTTTTGGGACAGGTGATGGGAGGAGGCCTGCAGGCCGGCCTGAGGGTCAGCAGGTGGTCAGCTGATTTGAAAACAAAAAAATCTGTCAGATTTGAGACTGTGTGGATAAATTTGATTTAGAACCTAAATGGAAACATGTTTTTTTACTTTTCACAAAGGTGGCTAATTGATGCCACTCCTTAAACTCTCTCACCAGTTCACTTCACTTCAATTATCTGATATTTAAATTGCAGCCTGACAGAATGGGCTGAGCTCTCCTCCTCCTGCAGACCTCCAGGTGTGCTTCAGGCTCCCTCGGCCTGCTGATAGACAGCTACAGACCTCCTAACAGCCGCAGCGGGACCTTCAGGGCTCCCGTTCAGCCGTAATTGCATTAACCGCGACTTCTAGTGGATAGTAAACCCGCCGCCGCATCTTTTCCTGTCCGTCATGTGACCCAGCCGGGCGAATATATCTGCGTCCTTCTTCGTTTCGCCGGAGAAATGCAGCCCCGGACCAATCGCGTCTCGGTGGAGGCGTCTCTCTCCTTCCCATTTTCTCGCTTTCTCTCTCGTGATGCCTTCACGTGCCGTCGAAAGTAGTGACTGCAACGATTGCATGCGTAGATTTTATGATACAATTAGTAAAAACTTATTTTTAATTTCACATACAATGCATTTATTTTGCACAGAAACTTGCAGACCTGGGGAGTCGTGAGATGGTGAACGTCCACTTTAAAGTACCCTATAATGTAGGCCCCCTAGGTTAATCCAAGTAAATGACCTGTTTTTGCTGTTTTTATATTTTCCACAACAGAGAATAGCTTGTTTAGAAAACCAGAAACAGCCCATTCATACGTTTATTTCTCCGAGTAAGTTTTCTTTGTATTTATTTACTCAAATGCGCGGAAACAAGCTGCACTTTTTCCATCGAACGTGACGAATCCGAGTTGACGGGTCGCCGCTGAACGCACCGCGAGGCCTTGTGACGTCAGCCGCTCCCCTGCGCTCCCCTCTAGCAGCCAGTCAGAGAAGGGATGCTCTGAACGAAAGACTGCAGCATCTTCACCGAGAGAACGAGCAGAGAAAAACGTCTCTTTTCTCCCTCCAGCTCCGCGTCTCCGGACCCTCCTTCACCCTCAGTCACCCCTGGGTGCCTCTTCACGATCGGAACCAGGACAGAATAACAAGAACGAATTTATAACAACCTACAAAATAACGCATCGGATTTTTTTTTGTATTATTGTTATTATTGCTTCATCGACCTTTTTTTTTCTGTCTTTCTTCGGCTGACTTCGCCTCTTTTGTCCCTTCGGTTGTGTATTTTTGTTTTCTTTAATTTATTGTTCCGTCGTCGGCTGTTGCGGAGGAGCGCCACCATCCTGCACTGCCTGACATGAGAACGCTCTTTTCTCCGGTTGCAGCGGAATGACACACATATCCTAGCCCGCATATCTGAAGCTTGATGGAAGATTGACGCTCCATTTGCACTTTTTAGTAGCCTAGATCATCCTCCATCTGCAGAGGTTTCGGATTTTTCCTCCTCTTGAGCCGATCGTCCAGCGTCCTTCTTTCTTTCTCTCCCCTGCGCAGCATCTCTGTCCGCACAGCGCACCGCGGAGACACACGCAGCTAACGTTCTCCGTCCGTAAGAAACAAAGCGTACTTTTCAGATTCCGAAATCGCTTTCGCCTTCCTCTGAAGACTCCTCTGCACGGCTACGCTGCGTAAAAAAAAAAAAAAAAAAAAACACCACGGGAAAAAGGGGGATTTAAAACGCAAACGCAGCCCAAGCATCCAAGAGCAAGCTCGAAAATGATGGCCGGCGGAGCAGTACAGCAAAACGGGATTTTCACAAATCCTCACCATCATAATCAACAACCACACATGGAGTCCGATCCCCCGGACTCACGTAAAAGACCCTTGGAGACTCCCACGGAGGCCAGCAGCACCAAACGCACAAACACGGGAGGTAAGTGCAAGCGATGGGGATGCGGGAGCTGCTCGGGGGTTTTTTGGTGAATGTTGTTTCGGCCTGAGGCAGGCAGAGAAAGGAGAGCAGGTTGATCTGATTCTTAGTGTACACAGAGAGGCACGCTACAGCCACAGATTCATCGATTTAAGCACATAATACGCAAAAGATCTACATTTAGAGGGCAGGATTAATTTGTATCAGCTTTCTAATGAGCGACAGTCATTTTCCATCAGCGTTAAAATAACACCGGGCCGCCGCGTCTGATGGAAAGGAAACAATGAGAGGGGCAGAGGGGGGATTTGGAGGGAAGCCGGCGGTTCCTCTCGCGCACATCCTGCCTGTTTTAGCCTCCTTACATCAGCAGAATCCGTGTTTTTTTTTTTTTAAATTTATTGCGTCTTAAGATTTTACGCGCAGCCTCAGCGGCCATGCTGGAGCCAAGATCAGGATGTAAACAAGTGAAAGCCAGATCGGGCTAGTGCGTGATCACAGGCTCTCATCCCCGTCGACGGATGACCTTGTGATAATCTCACACACATCAGCCACCATCGCCGCTTTGTGTACAATTACACAAGCGGATAAACAAGCGGACTATTTTAACAGCAGGCCTGTCTGTGAAGAGGGGAGCCAGAGAAGCTCACATTGCGTCTCTGTGTTACTGCAGCATGTCGGTGGCTGAAATATTTTTGTCATGCTTTGCTGTTTTTGATTACCTGCAGCTAGCAGGGATACACTTATTTTTTTATTTTTTTTTATCTCCAAATTGTCCAATCATGTTTCTTCATTATTCTCTGGTTGGATGAAATATGGATCTGTCACCATGGCGATCACCATATTTGGTTTTTGTTTACATGCTGTCATGCGCCAAGCATTCCCATCACCCGGCATTACAACCATCAGCAGCCTCTTCTGGCCATGCACCTCATCATGGACACATGGACACACACACACACTCACACACACACACACACACAAACTACACCTTTAAATGACTTCTTGACACAGCGAGGTGCAGCGTGCACTCACTGAAGATGTCTTTATATGCAGAGGTAGATTTTCACTGTGGAAGACTCCAGGATTTTGAATTTGAATGTTTTAGAGGATCCAGCTTTAAGAGCAAACTGTTAAATGTGACTGTCGTTGTGATCATGTCATCATTTATTTAAATCTTGTTTCTAAAGGATACAGAGAGAAACGAGTAAGCCTGAGGTGAGAGAGATGTGCAGAGAGCCAACCTGAAGTTACATTCATCAACAAAATCATTGGGTGACCGTTAATTGTTAAATTGTTCCGGTATGAGGATGATTATTTTTAATGCAGTTGCATGCAGATGTTATGTCACACTGCTGTAATTAAAAAAGATTATTTTCATTGTAAAAAAAAAAAATCAGTGTTGCCAAAATATTTTCCTTCTGGGGAGATGAAAACAGTGTTTAAACTCCTCTGGGACGTTAAATTCTCCACAGAGACACAGAATAATTATATGTGTTTAATCTACTCTTAAATGCCTGCTGCATATTAAGTCAAATTAGAAATAAATCAAAGGAAAATTAATCAAATCTGCGAGGAAAATCAGATATTACCGCTGGTTCAGTCAGAGATAAACGGCTATCTTACTAATACTGACGACCTCTGATATTTAACCCGCTGCGGTGCAAATATTTACATCGTCTGTCACTTTATTAGCAACAGGATTTCCCGGCAGAAGCTCAGGGTTTACCTCTAAAAGTGAAAGTGGCTAAGTGCACGATGACAGGTGGTGCAATTTAAAGAAGTAGTCCTCAGTGTGACCCTCAGTGAGTCCTGACGATAAAGTCGATTTCTGACAGGAAACAACAGGACAGTCATTTTTAACAGTTTCTCCTGCTCCACATACACACATGAAGAGAGTCCGGCTGAGGAGGAGGGGGGGGAGTCAGGTTAGTGAGCGTTGTTTAACTGCAGATCAATGCAGCACTAAAGTCTCCCCCCTCGCCGTATATAAAAAGCCCACTGCTCCCCCCTCTGGGGACCCTCCCCCCCACCCTGCCTCACAGTTAGACAGCTCATCCATTTAGACAAATGAAAAGGTTGAGATGATGATGATGATGATGATGACGGAGAAGAGCACGGCCGAGCAGGTTTTTACTCAGGCAGAGAGGACGGCCTGCTGCAGGTCAACACTCCCTCAGCATCAGGCTGCTGATTGGATGACATTTGGTATTAAATAAACACGTCGTTCACACACATGCACACACGAGTCTACGGCCCCTGAAGATAAAAAAAAACCCAAAGTGGAATCAGCTTGGTTGAAGGTTTATTTGATTTGCACCTACAGTTAACCTATTATAAATGGTCTTTTTGTTCCTATAATATGGTTAATGGTTGGTTATATGACATTCACAGCCTGACATAGTTAGAGAATGTAAGTCTCTTTTATCCTTTTGATTACTTTATTATAAGATGCACAAACTGTCCGTATTTCAGGCCTTTGATGCAGAAGAAAACATTCACCTTGAAGCAGCTGATTTTACACAAATAGCTTTAAAACGTAAGCATATTTACGCACTGAGAATATTTATGTATTTGTATTTTTTTAAAATGCACTCAGGCTGCAGATTATAGAAGTCACAGTTGCTGCTTTAGAGATCATAACAATGGTTGTTTCTCTGAATGATTAGCTTACACCACACACTCCCCCACCCCTGTGCTTCCTCTCTCTGTAGTGGCCTTCCTGCAGCCCATTTTTGAAACTGAAGGCATTGTATTCCCTCACCAAGAAACTGAGACTCATGGTAAGAGAGACTTTGATTTTGATCTTCTTCCTGTTTTTATAATCTTTACTGTAACCTTCTTCAATGCAGGACTGAGTCAGCAGTGCACAAACATGTTCTGTTCTCTAAGGCTAAAATCTGCAGAGTGAAACCTAAATATTAGGGATGGGGGGGGGGGGGCAGAACTGCTGCGGGGCCTGACATTTAAATAGGATAGAAAAGAACATGTAACACCCTCATGTTTACTCACAATCCAGGATAATGCATGCAGATATTTGATACTGTATGTTTTCAATTCCATGACATCCATTTTCATGCTTTTTATACAAATTCAGAGTTTCTTTTGTCATGATATCAAACATTACTGCACAGATGAGTCCTGCTGACTTTGACCTCATGCTAGCCATGTCATCAGCGCATTACACTGTGATTTATGACTGCTGATATATTGTGATATGTGTTATGATGTATGATGGCTGCAGTGTGCTCGGTGCAGCTGCAGGAGTTTTTAACGCATTTTCCTTTTTCACAGGTCGAATGATCTAAAAAAAATGACTTTGTTTGGGTTTTGAATGAAAGATTTAGATGACGAAAATCTCTTCAAAAAGTATATGAATCAGTCGTGCTTCTTTCTCCTATCACACCCGTTTAGAAATTGAACCTAAATTCAAGGTGCGGTCTAATTCCTGGGCGACGTGTTTTCTGTCCTGATCTGTGTGAATGAGAAGTCAGAGTTCAGACATTTAAGTTTGGAAAAGACAAAGAAAGGCCGACTTGAATTTTCCCTCTGAGATTCCTCTGGTTTGTGCGCAGGATCTTTTTAGTGTGTGTGTTTCTCTGGGTGTGTGTGTGTGTCTGTGTGTGTATGAGGAACATGGAGCCACAGTCCTGCTCAGCTGTCAGTCAGCGTGCACGATGTGACCACTGTAACACGAGGCTCATAAATCACATCTCCGTCTCATCAAAATGTGAAGGTCTTAAAGAAGGAGAGATCAATGAGAAGCTGCTGTTCACAGCCCCCCCCCCTCCTCTCCAGGAGCCCTCTAATCCCCTCCCTCTCCAAACCCCCTTTCTTATCGCTGCCCCTCACTCTGACCCAGCAGGGCTCTGTCCTCTCATTAAAGGAATTCTGATTTCTCTTTAATCATGTACATACATGATCAGAGACGTTAAACGAGGTCATGTTAATATTTGATTCAGTATCAGGAGGTTTAAACTTAGATCATTTTCAAAGTCTGACTTCATTGTGATTGGATAAACGACCAAAACTCTTCCAGTAGCCTACATGTATAATTTAAGGATTTCCTGCTGTCCACAAATCAGCGTTCAGCATTTTTACTAAGTGGCCTTTTTTTTTTTTTTACTGATGCCACATTCATTTGGAGAAAAAAAAACTTGCATTTATTTAAATTTTTTAAAGTTATTTTTTGGGCCTTTTGCCTTTTATTGGATATGACCGCTGAAGAGAGACAGAAAACGTTGGGAGGATAGAGTTGGGGGGGGGGGGGGGGGGGGATACATGCAGCAGAGAGACGAGGTTTAAAACCGAACCCACAGCCGCTGCGACGGGGACTACAGCCTCCGTACATGGGGCGTGCGACATAACCGCTAGGCTATCGACGCTCTCCCAAAAGCTGCATATTTGATGCATTTTAAAATCTCATTATGATCGAGCCTTCATAAGAAGAAATAAGTATCCACATAACTCAGTTAAACACTAACATTCAGCTTGTCATAATGTGAAGGATTCTGTCTCCTCTCGGTATTAAACCAACGTAATTCACAAACACTACGCACATAATATTTGTTGAAGCGTCTGCATAGAGTCCGTTTGTAACACTCTCAGCTTCTCTCAGCCTGATGGAAGTCACTCCCATCCAGTCCAGTCCAAAAGAAATGCAGCTTTCAGGAGAAAAAACCTGCTTGTATAAGCTATTAAGAAGCCTTATGTAAGCGCAAACAAAATAAATTGGATGGTTTTTTTTTCTTTCGATTTTAATGTCGGTGGTCAGAAAATGAACATGCGAGAGGGGGTTGCCCAGAGGGTGAGCAGTCAGGGAAAAGTTTGCTGACCTGGACGCTGCGACCTTTAAATCCTTTCATTAGTTTTTGTTTTAGGCGTTTCTTCCTTTCTTCCTTCCTCTCCTCTCCTCTCCTCTCCTCTTCTTTCCTCTCTTGTCAGTAAGATGTAAAACATTAATTTAGTAAATGGATGGACTGGCAGCCAGTGTTGTGGGAAGAAGGAGGAGGGGGGGGGGGGGGCGGGGGTGAAATGCCCTTGCAAAGTGACATTAGGGGACTTGCAGAACGATGGAGTGTGTTTTTATGTCTTGTCTGACTTCAGTGGAAAACTCAGGAAGTTTAATGAAAAACAAGGAGGAGTGTGATAATGACAATGTGAGCTGCGGATAGACAACACACACACACACACACACACACACACATACACACACACACACACACACACACACACACACACACACACACACACACACACACTCACACACACACACACACACACACACACACACACACACACACACACACACATACTCGTGTGCATGCTGTGTATTGAGCCTGGCCTGTTTGATGCTATTGATCAGAGTGTTTTCTGTTGCTCCTGGAGCTGAGCAGAGCTGCTTTTTTTGGGTCGTCCACACAAAGGGGAGCTGTCTTCCTCACATCGATCGACTGTGCCGAGGAAGAAGAAGAAGAAGAAGAAGAAGCAGCCCCTAAATTTGGCTTTGAATGTAGTCGCAGCGCAGGCAGGGGGAGTTCAGTCCTAAACACACACACACAGTTTGAACTGAAGTGCTTAGAAATCATTTTACTTTTTAGAGAGCTGCCCGAGATGTTTTCTTCTCATAAATATTTAGTTTTTTTTCTTAATATGTTTGAGTATTGGAATTCCAAGCAGTGTTTATATGCTCTACGTCTCCCTCTTGGCCCTCCACGCTCCGCGTCTGACAGAACACGGCGTTCTCCTCTGCGACACGCCTGTTTTTTTGTTTTAACGGCGAGGCTGGAGCGCTTCTCGTCCGCTCCCTCCTCGTTCCCTCTCTCGTCCTCTCCTCCTCATCCATACTAATCATGCTCTACTTCAGACCATCACGACTGCGCCCTCCTCCTCCTGTCCTCCTTCACCCTCGTCCTCCCATCATTTCGTCCTCCCCCCCCCCCCCTTCATCAATCCCAGGCTGCCATTGACGACGCTCGCTCTGCGACTGTTTCCGAGGCTGTCGATCGATTTCGCAGCCGTCGTTGGCAGGACTCCGCCAGCCAGAGCTGCGACTCTCCTCCTCCTCCTCCTCCTCCTCTACCTCTTTTTTTTTTTTTTTTTTGAGCCACTGCGTCAAAGTAAAAAAAAAAAAAAAAAAAAAAAGCAGCCATTGTACAGGGTGGGGTGAAGGGGATGAGAGGTGGGAATATTCCCCACAAAGGGCGGCGTTTGATTGGTGGAGCGAGACGCCGCTTACAGCTAGCTGGTCTCTGATAGGTGAGGGGGGAGCGGGGCGGGCGATGAATATGGATAAGGGAGCGATGAAAGGGGCCGATGCAGCGAGGACGACGGGAAGGGCCCCCCCGCCCCCCCGCCTCTGAAATAGCCTTGGTCCATGAACAATACACACCGGTTTTCTCTCACACACACACACACACACACAAACGCACACACACACACACACTGAAGGGAGAGAAAGGAGGCGGCTGCTTCAGTTATCTTTGTTAGCCTAGCCTCCATAGTCTGCTGCGGTGTCTTCGCAGACGCCCTGATGATGGGGAGCGTTTCAGTACGAAGGCTTCTGATTGGTTCTTGCTGAACCTCTTTTCAAACCGGATTCCTGTAAGCAGGATGTCGACCTTCTCTCAGACGACTCCGTACCTAAAGCAAACAAATGAACCTGCTTCATCTGACAGCTCAGGGTCACATCTGTCACGTCTTTATAACCTTTACAACCTGTCAGCTGACCCCGTTTGGAATTTTGTTTTTCCCTTTTTACAGTTAATGAGGAAAAACAGAGGTCAGAGTGGAGCATCGTTTTTTTGAGTCAAAATGTCCTCCAATATAAAAACAGCTTCTCTTAGAAAAAAAACCCACTTCTGGCACAAAACAACAAAACGCAGTAAAAGAGGCTGCTGGTGTTCTGAGTCATCGTGGTACCTTCCACAGGAGAGGAGCTCTTTTTCAAGAGAACCATCATCTGTGATTTAATAAGACCCGACTCAGAAATTCAGGAAATGTAGATATTAAGGAAAAAAAAATCCCAAAAGGTTATTTGTGAGTGTGTTTCTGAACGAGCCCTACAGATGCTCCTTTTGTTGTTTGAAAGGGTCACAGGAACAGAGCAGGATTTACGACGTCATTGTCAGCTTTGGAATCTTTTTACATTATTAAAGTCCCGACTCATAAATAGTCGCCTCTGAATGGATTAAATGATTTTAAAAAAAAAACAGTTTTGAGACTTTTCAGACGTAGAAACAGAAAAAATAACAACAGAGACATTTCCTCCTCTGCGAGCTTTTTCTGTTTATGTCTGAGGACGGCCATCTTTCAGACCGAAGACAGCTGGTCAGAGCCTCACTGCTGGAGAGCTGAACGTGTGTGTGTGTGTGTGTGTGTGTGTGTGTGAATGCTACCTCCCAACAAAAGAACAGAGGACTGGAGGGGGGTGTTAGACAAAGCATGCCCCCCTTCACTCTCCCTGCTTAGATGAGATGAATATTTTCCCCAGAGGTCAGACCCCCCCCCCCCAAACACACACACACACACACACACACACACACACACACACACACACACACACACACACACACACACACACACACACACACACACACACACCCTCGGCTCTGATCACACTGTTAATCTTCAGATTTTCCTCCTTAATGTCAGACTCACACCTGATGTTCGGAGTGCATCAGGACTACAGTCTGGACCACTTCAGTTTGTGTGACCTAGTTCAGTTTGTAAAGGCCGATAGTGAAATAAAGAAGCTTTAAGGCCGACATGAAACTTTCAACCTGTCCACCAGATTATAGAATAAAGCTTTAAACCAACGTTACTAGATGGGTGGTGATGATTTATCTTTTAAAGAGGCCAATTTAAGTCACATTTGTAGTTTGACCTGAAAATATGTAAAAGAAAATAAACCAGTTTTAAATTCATTAATTTAATTAATTTAATTCAAAAAGTGCTAAAAATGAAAATTCAAAGATTCCAGCATGAATGATATCTCTTAAGAGGCTTCTCCTTTGTTTCGTTTTTTTCTGGCCTCGTCGTATTTTTATTAATACCGTCCCAACACTCCTCCATCTGTTCCTAGAGATACAGCAGCAGAAAGTCATCACTCCTTTGTAAAAATATTTTTCATTAAGTAGACGACGGGCGTTCAGGTTTGATAATAAAAGAAGATGATCTCCGTCCTCGTTATCGCTCTCTCAGATTAAGGTTGGCTAAATGCTCCATACTCTGACACTTGTCTGATGCCACAGGTAAACACAGTCTCTGTCATGTTTATGATCGATAGTACCCAGACTTCTAAAAAAAACTGCTTCTACTTCACAAGACAGTCGAGTAAGAGAGGAATGAATCCGTCAAAAATTGAAGGTAAACTCCTGCAACACTGAAATGTGCCGATGTTTTTGTGCTGTTTAGGCAGAGAGCGAGAGACGGCCTTCAACTATTGATAATTGAAAACAAAAATTTAACTCAATATTGTGTGTTTTGGATTCTATTTTTGTCACCGTGTGTGATTTTATTGTGGTATTGTGACAACCCTGTGTGTTGTTTTTGGATATTCACTATCCAGTCAAAAAAAGGAGTGGACAGACTTTCTTTTTTTGCCTCTTCACGTTGGCAGTGGGCTTTTAATTGAGTCACACAACAATGAAGTGACTGTACAAGTGATCAACAGTTTTAAGAGTTTTTCCAAACGTAGTGTTTTTATTTCTGCCAGAGGGAGGTACAGTATGTCGCCGTATGTTTGTCAGAGCAAAGCGTGTGAGGAAAAGTTTCAGAACATGAGATAGGATTTGTGATCTTCAGCCCCCCTGCCCCGCCCCTGCAGGCCTGTGGACACCAGATCCCGGGATTTGAGCCTCCAATCCCCCAGCATCGGGAGCCTATTCTGGGCCTGGCGGGTCCGCAGGGGCCTTAGCAACAGATTGGACTGTTTACTCATCCAGTTATGTTGTGCTGGAGGACGATCTATAATTTATTGTGAACGACCTCGACATGCACAACCCCCCTGATACTGAATCCCCCTTTATTGACCCTGCAGAGCCTTAAAGATGAACACACACACACACACACACACACACACACACACACACACACACACACACACACAGACACACAGTTTGATAAACTCTAATGAACTCTCTGTCCTTGTTCTTTATAATGAACCGTCTGGACATTGTGAGTGGGCCATATTTTCATGACACACGAACACACACACTTAACAAAACACACACACACACACACACACACACACACACACACACACACACACACACACACACAGGACAAGATGCTAGTTTTAGTTCAAACATGTTGTCATGTTGGAAGTTGACTTCCTGTGTTCTTGCAGAAGTGAAAACAAACTCCTCACAGCAGCCAGGAGGGAACCCTGCAGTCACTGCAGACAGTCACAGAATATCTACAGACACACACACACACACACACACACACACACACACAGTCTCACAGAATTACTCTATAATGAAGCTTGTTGACACTTTGAAGTTACCTTTGTTCCTGACTGCGTCTCAGTATGTTTGTGGTTTGAGTTGTTGGAGTTTAGTGATGTGATAAAATAATTGGAGGTAAATCTGGGAAAGTCTTTATGAAGAAATAAATAGGAAGCTAATGTACATGTAAGCAGCATTTTAAGCTAGCTGGGAGTAAAGAAATGAACTTCTCCATTTGTAGCAGTAATGGACTGACAGGAAGTTTTTGTTCTTTAGAAAGCAGTACCAGCTGGTTTTCATCAACTGTTCATGCTTATACCTACAAGAAGTAAATAACTCTGATCCCTGTATAGTCCATCTTCACCTGTGCTCACTTGGAGGTCTTTGGAGGCGTTATGCATCTGCATGAGACCCTCTGGGCTTTAAACTATATCCTCAATGTGAACAATGTGTCCAAAAAAAACAACTATTAGTTTGTATTTTACACGTCGACTGTATAAAACATGGACGTGATGTCACTGACATCACCCGTTGGTATGTTGAACAGGTGTTATGAAGCCCATGTTGGAAATGCTTTCTGCACCTAATCAATCCAGTTACAGGCAAAGAGGTGGAGCTGAGCTGGTCTTAAGTATCAGTCACCCAACTGTCACTCAATGAAACCACGCCCTTAATCTTAATAAACAACAGATGAGGACATCCCCCCCCCCCCCCCCCCCGCCCCTGCAGATTTTTGACCAATAAAGCAACGATCTGTAGACATGTTTGTTTCTGCTCTAAAAATGGAAATGTAACATGGCGCCTAATGGGGATGCCTTAGCTTTTGCAGTCAGCCCCAAGTGGACACTCCAGGTACTGCAGTTTTTTTCACTTTTAAGGGAAAGAAATCAAATGTCTTAAATAAAAAAACACACAAACTGTGGTTAGATACCAACAACTGATGATGATTAGAGCAACATGTGTAAACTATTTGACAATATCGTCAACCTTTATGAATTGCGTCTTATCTGTCACGCAATAAATCCAGCAAATAAGAGTCAATATGGATATTTTTTGTAGTTTTTCACTTTCTTGCTCACATGAAAAGTGAAATAAGTAAAATAGACTTTGAGAGACGAGGTCAAACCCCTCTGCACACCTACTGTACCTGCATAATGTGGCTCATCATAAACAGCCCTCTGTGATTCCACATCTTTCATCTTCCACATATTGAACCTTCTACATGATATTAAGGTCATTAATGTGTCTTGCATCCTCCCTTTACAATCTGACAGCTAAATCATTAAGGAGCAATCAGTAACAATCAGCACATATGTAATTATGATGTTTTCTCGTTCTTATTTGGACTGAAAGTTTACGTGCTCATTACGGTGTCAGCATGAAAGAGTCTGTGCACACGGGGGGTTGGGGGGGGGGGGGGGGGCTGAGACGCTGGATGTTTGATGATGCTTTCATATTCACAAAGCAGAAAATAGTTGCAGAGCACAATGAGTGTGACAGCACGCTGAGACATCAGGTTTCTCTCAACACACTCGAGCTCTCCAGCAGTGTGTTATTGTGTCATTTTAACGGCTAATACTAACTGCACCAGGATTTAGGGCTGGACTCTGTCCTCTCCATTTATTCTGAATTACTGAAGTGAGCTTGTGAAAAAAAGACGATCTTGTTCTGGATTCCTTCACAAGTGAACTTAATTTTTCTAAAGTCTAGCAGAACTTTTTTCAGAAAGAATAATTTCAACCTAAAACCTTCTGCTCTAACACCCACGACTGCAGAGGTTTTTTTTTTTTTTCACCACCACTGTATAATTTTCTGAGCAGAGAGAGAGAGAGGGGTGTAGAGTGGGCGAGCCTTACGTGACCTCTGTCAGGTTTTTTCAGATTGGTGTTGACACTGATGGGTCAGACGTGGCCTCGCGGAGCCTCGGGCTGCTTATTATGCTCGGATAGATCCGCACGCATGAATATCACCTGCACCTCTGGGACGTGGGATGACAAGCTGAAGGGGAAGCGTGGGGGTTTAATTACACATAATTAGAATGTGCGACTGTGTTATGAAGATAAATGAGGATTTGGCTTTTCCTGAAATTGTGGAGGAAAAAAATGTAACCCGTCTGTACTGCGTATGGGTGGAGTTCACCGGATCAGGATCACACATGAGACATGAGAGGAAGGATCATTTCATGAAATTAGGATTCACCTTTGTGAGTCTTCCTTAGGGAAGCAGTTACGGCTACAAAAGGGATGCAACAGTGAACGAGAGATCACATATGAGTCCGAAGAATCTCTTATATTTAGCAGTATTTCAACTTAAACATGAGGGCAAAAATCGAGGCTCATGCACAAGTAGAGATGCACAGATTGTGGAAATCAGGGCCGATACTGATATTTCAAATCACAAAGTAACTGATTACTGATACCAGTGTTTTTTTGTTTTACTTCTTGAGAATTCTTTGTGTCTGTTTTTCAGATGAGCTTTGAGATTTGATGGATTTAATTGCTCTAAATTGTCCCTTCTCTTGGAACATTTCCAACAAACTGCATGTTGCTGATCTTTCCCAGAGACGCCCACACTGCCGACATTTTTGTTCATTTTTGACCATAAAAACAAATCAGAGTTCCTTCAACAGATCACTTAGTCTGCCACATAAAAACAGAGTTTTTCATGGGAAAGCTTTGAATTGATGCGACACAACATATTATCAGGTCTGACACAGGTGCATGCTACATTATTTGCCAATTGGCCGATAACTGTTAAACTGATGCATCTGCAAATCTCTAAAAAAGTGTCTTTAGTTTTGATCTAGTTTTGCAAAACTCTCCGTCCTCACATTTGGTTTGAGAGAATTAACATTAACTTTTTTTAGCTCACTTGATTTTACCAAAGAGCTTTTTAAAGCATGCACAGAGTCGACACATCAGGTCCTTCAGTACGGCACACAGAGCTTATTTGTCTATTTGTTAGGATCCCCATTAGCTGTACCCGAGAGCTCAGCTTTTCTTCCTGGGGTTAAAGAGTCTGCTAATGTGTCTGAGATGAACATGAAGCTCTTTAATGTCCAACGCTGTAAGAGCTCTTCCACACAACGAGCTTCAAAAAAGAGCTGCACGGAAAGCTGAATCTCTTCTTTAGCTTTTTGGACTTGTGATATGTCAGAGGCTTTTAATAGGTGCTGATAGACCTGATAAAACCAGAGGAATGCTGGGAAATATCCACTGTAAACAGAGCTGTTCAGCGTGGCGCAGTGTGGGAGGAAGAGGCAGTTAGTGCGGCACTGTTTTTTTTTTTCTTTCTGTCTCTTCTGGAAGTTAGTTTATATTTATGAAAATTGAGTCACAGCACTTCTCAAACCTGCTGAAAGCTTATTTCCAACGTGTAATTCAATCGCTGTTGTATAACCCTGTTAACAAACTCACACAGTGGACGTCTGCACGGCTCTTTAATCACACACAGGTTAACAATGTGCTGGAAACACAACCGCATTATGTGTGTTTTTTAAATTTCAACAGAATTCTGAAAAATTACCTAAGATCACAATCTAAACGCCGTTTCCCAGCATGCACCCTGTGTTTAGCAGTTTTTATTTACTTTCATTTAGATTGGCAACATGGATCTATGCTGCACATTTCTGATGCTCACATGGCGACAAGTTCACGTGTTACCAATGCCACCGTTACAAGTGATGAACGTGACTCACTCATTACATCCTGGTCTCTACATGATGAGTCATGTTACCAAGGTGTGTAGGCTTGTTTATGAGGCGTCGGAAATAGTCTGTTCAGAGGACATGTTTGTGAGTGTGTCTGTTTTGTTTTTCTGCAGACACGCTTTTGTTTCAGTGTGTGTGTGTGTGTGTGTGTGTGTGTGTGTGTGTGTGTGTGTGTGTGTGTGTGTGTGTGTGTGTGTGTGTGTGTGTGTGTGTGTGTGTGTGTGTGTGTGTGTGTGTGTGTGTGTGTGTGTGTGTGTGTGTGTGTGTGTGTGTGTGTGTGTGTGTGTGAGGGGGGGTGTTGGTGTGTGTTTCATATTTACCAATTCCCCGGCCTTATTAATACAGGCTGGTTATAATTAGCTAGCCTCTATCTAAAGCAGGTCAGTCCAAGGCTTTGCGCTCAAAGTGGGTCACTGCAGTACACGGAGGAGAGAAGAGGAGAGGAGAGGGGAGAGAGGAGAGGGGAGGAGGAGAGGAGAGGAGAGAGAGGAGAGGAGAGGGGAGAGGGGAGGAGAGAGGGGAGAGAGGAGAGGAGAGGGGAGGGGAGAGAGGAGAGGAGAGGGGAGGGGAGAGAGGAGAGAGGGGAGGAGGAGAGGAGAGGAGAGAGGAGAGGGGAGACAGGAGAGAGAGGAGAGGGGAGGAGAGAGAGGAGAGAGAGGAGAGGGGAGGAGAGAGGGGAGAGAGGAGAGAGGGAAGGAGGAGAGGAGAGGAGAGAGAGGAGAGGGGAGGAGGAGAGGGGAGAGAGAGAAGAGGAGAGGAGAGGAGAAAGGATAGGATGGGAGAGGGAAGGAGGAGAGGAGAGGAGAGAGGAGAGGGGAGACAGGAGAGAGAGGAGAGGGGAGGAGAGAGAGGAGAGAGAGGAGAGAGAGGAGAGGGGAGGAGAGAGGGGAGAGAGGAGAGAGGGAAGGAGGAGAGGAGAGGAGAGGGGAGGAGGAGAGGGGAGAGAGAGAAGAGGAGAGGAGAAAGGATAGGATGGGAGAGGGAAGGAGGAGAGGAGAGAGAGGAGAGGGGAGGAGGAGAGGGGAGAGAGAGAAGAGGAGAGGGGAAAGGATAGGATGGGAGAGGAGAGGAGGAGAGGACACTTTTAGGTCAGATACAAGTTTTTCTAAGTTTGCGATCAAAGTGCGTCTCTGAGAAAGTGATCAGAGGGACTCAGAGTTCCATCACAGATGTTACATCATTGTTGTTATTGTGCAGATAATAACATTAGCCAGCTAGCCCGAGGTTCCAATGACACGATTGTCGCGACTCAAATAGAAATATTAAAGACGGACAAGACGAAGTTACTTGTCATGCTCGTTAAACCGACTCTCAGGCAGCGAACACCAGACACCAGATCAATCAACACACGAGGATTACTGGAGACCTTTTTCTGCTGGAAACAATTAACTGAAAATGTGTTTTTAAGAACCGGTCAGGCACATTCAATCAACATCCCGAAATCCCTAAACCAAATCAAACTTTCAGCCTGTTCAGATGAACTTCAGTTCAGAGATCAAGAGGTCGTAGATGAAGCCAATATCTCCATCAATAGGTGCACTGTCCCTTTAAGACACAGACTCTCATCCAGCCTTAAAGTCACTTAATAAGACGTTAATGTTACATTATTACACTGAACCTCTGACTCACATTAACTCACACATTATTATCTCTTACATTCATTCTCTTTGTGTTTCAAAACATTTTCACACTCTCTGATATCTCTATGAAAAAGTGACTTTCTACACTTTTCAGTAACATGTTATTTTATATTTACATGTTTTATTTTATGCAATTTTCTGGACAGTAGGAGTTCTGTTGCGTCCTGCTTTTATCCAAGTTTTGTTCCTTTTTAAAAAAAAACTTTTTTCGTTCCGCAACAAAACACCAGGACGACATGTTAGCATGTTTAAAACGATCCAGACTCTAACTCTTACATGAAGCTTAGTCCTCCTGCTATTAGGTGAAGTTATTTTGATGGATTAGATTGTTAACAGAAACTGATGAGCAGAGACTTTTCTTCCGCTCTGTTTTTGTGTTTTTCTGTTCAGACGATCATCTCTGTAAGCTTTTCAGTAAGTTCACGCTCGCCTCCGTCTACTCTCCGGTTTAATGAGATCATTTACTGCAAGAGGCTGAGCTACTGTTCAATGTTCAGACTGAAACTTCAGTCTGAGAAGGTAAAGGAGAGAAGGAAGTCAAAGGATAGGTGGTAGGATGGTAAAAGAGGAGGAAAGGAATGAGGCGTGACAGATAGAAAAAAAGAAAAATCAAATTGCTGCACAGTTTAATAAAAAAAAGTCAGAGGGGAAGTTTTTTCAAATTTAAAACAGAGTCCACCTTAAAGTCAGTAAAACTCCTCACTCGTGAATGTGAATCAGGGATTTCTCATCAAGCTGCTCGGACAAATGAAGAATGTGATGTGTAAACTGAGGTTCAGCTCTTCTCTCACTCTCTCTCTCCTCTTCCTCCTCGACTGAGCTCCTGCAGTTTGTGTTTCATCACTCAGAGCCGAGGAAGGGCCGGGAGTGTCGGGTTTCCTGTGAGCTCAGGCTTTGACTTGGCTGAACACTCCGAGATGAGAACAGAGTTTTTTCACACTGTGAACAATGTACTGTTACCACGACAATCCCTCCACAAACAAGAGCTCAGGGCCAACGTTGGTTAGAAACGAAAGAGAGAGAGGGACGAGAGGTTTCCTCCGATCGGAGCTCTTCACTTTCAGAGAAATGACGCCCATTGTAGGATTAAGTTGGATGATTTTAAGAGCAGTTTAACATCTCATCATTTGCTTTCTTTGCATCAAGTTTACAAGAAATTACAGTTTTAATTTGCAAATGTGTGGTATCACAATAACAGCCAGGAAACATGAACTCTTCGACAGCACTTTATGGTAAAAACAAAAAGTGTTAGTACATAAATGTAGTGTTAATTTGTCTTTTACATTGTGGGAACAACTCTCCATCTGCAGCATCCGTCCAATCCGACGTAATCCTGGAGTTATCTCAGCGGAGTCCGGTGTGCGCACACACCCACTCAGCTGTTGAGAAGAGGTCCAATCTAATCATCCAAAATAAGTGAAACCATGTGTGGGGGTGCAGAGCGGGCTTTACTGTTGTTAGTGTCAAATGATTTGATAACATCACCAGTGAGCCTGGAGGGAAGTCTTGAGGTTTGGAGAAATAGTTTAGTGATCAAAAAGATGAATTTGAGTCATGTTTCAGCAGAGCTTCAAGCCGCCTGCTTAAAGCATTACACGGACATTTGAAACTTACAGTGACACCTTCTCAGGACTCTGTAGGTGTGCAGACCTCACACTTCACCTGCTGGTTTGTGAACTAGTGCAGTGAAGCTTTAATGTGACCATCAACCTCTTTTAATATTTAAAGTCTTTATATGTGATTTTTCACACTTAAATATAATATAAATCAAGTATATCCTCTGAAAATAACTCTGTGAGTCATGACTGTCTACAATGGGTGTAACACCCGAGTCCCACTGTCTGTGATGTTTTCAGAGTTTTCAGAGTCCTATCTTCAGTTTGTTTACATCGCCTGGACGGCCGGCTGACTCCTCCCCTCGTGTATAAAAGTTGTTTAATTGAGGGACTAGAGAAAAGAAGAATAACATACTGTACTCACTGCTTAACTGTGTTTCTAGATCACGCTCATTTCAGGTAAATTTACATGCAGTGTGAAGATACGAGCATAATAAAGATCGATAGCATTAGCATGCTAACACAACAATGCAGCGCGAGTTGTTTTGGTTTCATGCTGGTGCTCAAGGGGCGACATCTGCTGGATCAAAAAAATCGCATATATAGCCTTTAAACCAAAAGTGACCTTATTTAGAGGAGAGAGGGAAACTAGAACTACAAATGTCAGTGTTTGAACTACAACTAAAGCTAGCTTGGTAAGCCAGGTGTAGAGTTAACGGTAATGCTAATACAGGTTTGATAACAAAGGTTTTCAACAAAATGTGCAAACTTTTTGTGTATTTTCCTCTGAATGGGACCGTGATCAAAACAAACCTTCAGAGAAACGTTCACTGAGTTAATAAATCGAGTGAGAAGTTGGGTTAACTTGTCACAGACTGGTATACAGGTGAACTCGTCTTTCCAACCATCGTCTGGACTAACTGAACACAGCAGTGTGTGTGTGTGTGTGTGTGTGTGTGTGTGTGTGTGTGTGTGTGTGTGTGTGTGTGTGGGGTGCCTTTCACTAATGACATGTATTTATAGTGATGTGTCACAAACACCTCAGCTCCACTGCTGCTTTGTTGCAGCGTGTGAGTGTTAACGAGACGTGATGAGCTAACCGTATTAAAAAAGCCTTTAATAATCCTCAGTGTAACAACAACGTGCTCATACGTCGTTCCGTCACGCCAGAGCACCATGTTCAGCACGTATGTGTGTTTTCAAAGTTCAAAGATCTCCAGTGGTCGGTCTCGGTGTCAGACGGAGAACAGCGGTGTTAAGAGGTTGTTTGGCCCTCGCGAGATAGTGTGCGCCCCCTGTAATAATAATCCTATTTTAATCTGCCTCCTGAGGTTACTCGTCCTGGATTATCAAAGATGAAGGAAGCTGCCGGGGAGGGGAGCGGAGACGCACTGAATCACTTTACAGAGACAGAACTCTGCAGACCCCTGATGGTTTTTTTTTATTAGATTTACAAACCTCACCGAAGAGGAGAGACTCAAATGAATGAATCAAATCTGCTCTTTGAATGAAATTGTAGCGGACCTTAAAGGGTTGAGGTGTGGCTCAGCGGGCCGCTCTGTGGTTTTGCTTGAATGAGACGGTCTGAAGAGGAGAACTACAGTGGCCCACGGGGTTCACTGCGTTTCTCTCGCTCTCTTGTTGCATTGTTAAAGACGCGGCGGGCAACACGAGAAATGTCGCAGGGTTCAGTCTTGCTTCAGGTCAACATGTCACAGCGGAGCAGCATCTGAACGCGTCCCGACTCTGATCGGATAAAAAAACTGACTAAAAAAAACAAAAAAAACCCCAAAAAGAACGTGTCGTGACCTTTTGGTTGCGTCCCCCTCCTGGCTGCAGCTCGTCATTCTTCAACAACAACTGAAGCACAAAACATCCTGCGGTCTCTGAGGAGAGTCTGAGAAATTACAAAAAGTCACAAACATGAAGTAGAAAACGTCAAACGATATGAAGTCAGAGCACACACAACCTGTAGAGCAGCAGGTTGTGTTTTTAATGAACTGTGACTTCTCATTCACTCTGTTTCACTCAACATGTTTATGTTTCCTAACTCTGGAGGATTTGTGAAGCCTCATAGGAGTTAAGGAAGCCGGTCTTTTGCTTAATGGTATTCAAATCTTTGTCTTTTTTTAGAGCTTTGATGCAACCTGTACCTCAAAGCTGAAGCTACGTGCAGACAGCCGCCAGTCTTCTGTATTTTTATTTTTTTTATTTAACCTTTATTTAACCCATTGAGATCAGGCTCTCTTTCACAAGGGTGACCTGGCCAAGAGGGCAGCAGCACACCTCATAAAAAGCATTACATGATAAAGAGACAGTTTATTTGATTGACAGCACAAAAACTGCGAAATCAATGAATGAGTTACCTGAGAGTCCACCTTGATGCCTGCATATTTTAAATGTCTGCAATCAGTTTCAGGTTTCCTGTCTGAGATTTCTCAGCAGGCTGTTGATGATTTAAAAAAAAAAAAAAAAAAAAAAAAAAACAGCCCCTCCATGTTTGTTTGTCTTAATCATCTCTCATTAAATGTTCATCTTGATAACCTGAGGCAGCATTTTGGGAGAAGAGCAGAAGAGATAAAAGATGCTATAAACCAATCAGAGCAAACGAATAACATGCAAAGATAAATTCAAAAAGAGACAAAGTGATAGATTCACTTGGCCTGCTGTATGGCACTTCCTCTTCCTGCATCAGACTGATTGGACAAATGCATTTCACCATAAAGATCTGACCGCAGCTTCAGCGTGAGCACACTCCTGAAAGACCGCTTCGTCCCATCGGGGCCGTAAGCAGAACTCACAGCAGACGCTACTCCTTTCATATCCACAGTCTACATGTTATCCCTCAGTTTGAAGCATACAAACAATCCATTCTTTAGTCTCCTTTCTTCTGTTTGTAAACATCAGCTTGTGTGTGTGTGTGTGTGTGTGTGTGTGTGTGTGTGTGTGTGTGTCTGTGTGTCTGTGTCTGTGTCTGTGTCTGTGTGTGTGTGTGTGTGTGTGTGTGTGTGTGTGTGAGATGGCGGGCATGTGGTGCACTCGCGAGGCGCTGCATGCACACTCATCGGGTGAATCTGATTAGCTTTAATAACAAACCGACGGGCAGCATATTCAACCCCCCCCCCCCCCCCCCCCCTCCCCCTCGTGCGAGGCGGTGACGAGGAGCAGATTCCTCGATGCCCGACGCCTGAAATTAGATCAGACCAATCTGGAGAGAGTGTTTAGAGGCATCGCTACAAACGGACGTGCGGAGAAAAAGGGAGGGAGATAACGCCGTCAGGGAATCATCTGATTATGGAAAATAATTAGTTGTCATGGATATCAGTCATCGTTTGATGTGATTGGGTGGATTTTATGCCGCTTTGTGAGGAGGGGGGAGAGAGGGAGAGATAAACCGTTCTGCTCTGGCGTAGTGATGCGGCGCCGACTCGCATCTGTTCTGTCAGACTGTGATTGGTGACAAACACTTTGTTTCCACTTTACAGTTTACACTCATGCCAACAAGATCATGTTCGGATGAGAGCTTCATTTTTTTTCTGCAATTTTACGACAAAAACAGAATCTGGAAAAATTCTAAAGTAAATCAAAATGTAAAATAAATGAAGAAACACAAGGCATGCATGAGGACAAAGGTTCATCAGACTTAATAAAGCACACTTTTTAAATGTCTTCTTCTGCTGCTTCATTTAAAGTTGAAACAACATACACTGCCATGGCTCTGTCTCTGACTTCCTGTTTCCTTTTTCCTGCTGCAGAGGAAGGCGAGTACTTCCTGAAGGTTTTGATTCCCAGCTATGCTGCGGGGTCGATCATCGGGAAGGGAGGTCAGACCATCGTCCAGCTGCAGAAAGAAACCGGAGCCACCATCAAACTGTCCAAATCCAAAGACTTCTACCCCGGTAAGACACAAACACAAACCCCACCAACGCCATGGCTGCTTCGCTTTGATGCATGAGGGGTTGTGATGAAACAGAAAGCTTCACCTTAAAAAACTTTTACACTGTTTTCTTTAGTCATCCCCGAAAGGAAACAATGACAGTCTGTAACAGAAATTCACAAAATTAACACTAAGCCGTTATCTTTTTGTGTAACTGCATTTCTTCCACATGTGTGAACATTCATTATTTTCTGTGTTTGGCCTTTAAATATAAAACAGCTGCATAGAGATACAAGCAGCATCCCTCAAACCTTCTGTAAACAGAGTAGAGCTGTTTTAAGGAGAAGCTTCCTGTTACCTGAGAAACAACATCTGAACTGTCATAATGTGGATGTGTGGGGTCATGCATGGATGAAAACAGCTGACAGCCGTTAAATAAACAGATGCAGAGGTATGTGGAATATCTATCGATCCATTTCTACACCTCTCCTCTGAAAGGACGTGAAGGATGGAGGAGTGCATCGGGATGAATAGATGCAAAGTGTTTTTATCCCATTAAGGAAACGTTTCATTATCTCAGTCTCCATCCATCAATTGTTCATAATGTTAAAGCACAGATGTGCATAAACAGCACACACACACACACACACACACACACACACACACACACACACACACACACACACACACACACACGCACACACACTCACCACATGAATAGGAACAAGTTGTCTGAATTTGTGAGTTTACTTCGGATCAGAAGAGCTGACATCCTGCTAGAGCTTCATCTGTTACATGGATTTATAGATTTATAGAAGCTGTGCGTGTGTGTGTGTGTGTGTGTGTGTGTGTGTGTGTGTGTGTGTCTGTCTGTGTGTGTGTGTGTCTGTGTGTGTGTGTGTGTGTGTGTGTGTGTCTGTGTGTGTGTGTGTGTGTGTGTGTGAGACTGGTTGTTGTGAGCCCTTAGGGACAGAGGGGCCTTTACTGAGCTCACTCTGCACCCCCCCCCCCTCCCTCCCCTCACTAACACACACACACACACACACACACACACACACACACACACACACACACACACACACACACACACACACACACACACACACACACACGCACGCACACACGCACATAGTCCAACAGAGATCAGGATTACAGGATCAGAGGTGAAATTGTATTTGTCTAAAGTCTTAATTCTGTCCTGACGTGGTGTGACCGCAGCACTGAGGAGGGGGGAGGTGTGTGTGTGTGTGTGTGTGTGTGTGTGTGTGTGTGTGTGTGTGTGTGTGTGTGTGTGTGTGTGTGTGTGTGTGTGTGTGTGTGTGTGTGTGTGTGTGTGTGTCAGCATGCAGGTATTGTCCTACTACAGGTTGGAGGTTTGAGATGTTTGTTCAAGCCTAAATACAAAGAGACAAAATGGAGAGCAGCATGCATGTTGTATCAAACTCCAAACATTCTGCAAATGAAACTCTGTGCATGTTAAACATGAATCTATCGGAGTGAAGTATACTTCAGATTTCCTGGCCTTACTCACCTTATAAATCTCAGAGAAAGAGGGGAAAATGTTGGAACGGGTTGTGTTTTGGTGCTGACAGCTCGCCTTGAGGTTGAGGAAAGACGGCTGTTTGGTTAAACAGTGAAAAATAAAACTAATCTTCTAAACCCAAATGTCCTGACCTCAACCAAAGTGCTGGAGCGGCCGTGTAAACATTAGTCATTCTTTAGTTGCTAGGAGGGTCTGTTGTTTGACACAAATGAAACACATTGTAGTAGTAAGTTTGCAAGTTGTCTCAAAAGATAAGATCACCCAAGACCGACTGTATTTACAGAGCCGAGAGGGGAATCATGTGTTCCTCTGCGGTTTGACTCCCTCTCTGCCTCCACTTAGTGTAACCTCAGCACACGTGGAAAAACAAACGTTTGGGTCCAGATTGAAGAGGCTTCATATGCATCCAGTTCAGCTGTGTGTGTTTAGTAGAATTCTGGCAGGTGGAAGAATGATTCAACTCATTTATGTGACCCAAATCTATGATGTCACTTCTCTCCGGGTGTAGTGTTCACAACTCCCAGTCGTGAGGTAAAAGAACAGTCTGAATTCTGAGTCGAGGCCTCGGCGCTCGTTTCTTCTCAATGAGACCTAAAGTTAAACTCTGGCGACCTCCCCGGTGTTGTCGTAGCGCCTGCAGAG
Organism: Labrus mixtus; assembly: GCF_963584025.1. Lineage (NCBI taxonomy): Eukaryota > Metazoa > Chordata > Actinopteri > Labriformes > Labridae > Labrus > Labrus mixtus. Next base: position 26,371,722 of record NC_083620.1, read on the forward strand.
TCTCTGATGTAACCGCTGCCCCCCCCGAGCCAATCACAGCACAAGCTTTCTCCAGCGCTGCTAGAGACGTGTTGCACGCACACGAGTGCTGCTCTTAAATATGTTTCAGAGCTGCAGCCTGGATGTCATGTTAGAGAATCATGTCGGTTTCTGTGGTGTGCAAACAGACTCAGCTGCAGGGTGAACCTTTTAAATGAGACAAGACTTTTTGAAAATCACATATTGCACATGTTTGAGCCCAAAAAAAGTGTTAAGTTGTGTTAGAGAAACTATTCTGCAGCCTCCAAGAACACCTGTGATGCAATTCATTTAAACACATTTTAAGATTATTTTAGGTTTCTGTATCTTTAAATATCACTTTCTTTCTTGCAACTGTAAACTCCTTTTTACATGCAAATCTATTTTTCATACTCAAAAGGAAAAACAGGCTAAGATGAATTTGGCTTTTCTGAAACAAGACGTTCAGTGTGATGTAGTGTGGAAATAACGGTCCTTCATCGCTGTGAATCATTTTCCTGTAAAGCTTCATTTCACACCAACTCCCAGCTGCATTAACGTTCTTCTTTCTCTCCGAGGTCTCCGAGAATTTATTTGGTTTTTAAATTCAGCTGTTTTTTTACGATTGTGTGTTTGGGAGTGTGTGTGTGTGTGTGTTATGTGTTTGGTAGTGTGTGTGTGTGTTGTGTGTATGGGAGTCTGTGTGTATCAGTTTGGGGTCTGAAAACAAGCACCCGTTGTTTGACACCGGCACACGAGACTCCTGAAATCTCTGCCAACTAGAACAGATGCAAGGTGCAGCAGGAGCCTCCAAGATGCACACACACATACACACACACACACACACACACACACACGCACACACACGCACACATGCATAAATGATGATAAATATGCTGACAAAAACAACCAACATGTGCAGCGAAAAAACTTTCATGAGCACATAAATCTGTGGAAAGCTTGAAGATTTCCTCAGTGGAAGTGCAAATAAATCTACAGGAAATACACAACACACACACACACAGACACACACACACTCACACACACATACACACACACACACACACACACAACACTCACATGCATGTTTTCCAATCTTTGCTGCAAAAATCACTGCAAAGACAGGAAGAACTGAAAGATTGGAGGGAGACGAAAAACAAGAAAAAAAGAAAGAAAGAGGTGGTTTGTACGCGCCGCCGTCTAGAGGGGAAGACTGAAGAAGCTGTGTGTGTGTGTGTGTGTGTGTGTGCGCGCATGTGTGTGTGCATGTGTGTGTGTGTGTTCACTCTTCCTTAGCGCTGAAGGGGGCATCTGTATGCAAATGAGACACGGTTCTTCCTGGGTGACAAATCAAAAGGCCCACCTGCTGCAATAGCCCGTCTGTGTGTGTGTGTGTGTGTGTGTGTGTGCGACAGTGTGTGTGTGTCTGTGTGTGTTTTAGAAAATAACAGGGCCAGTCTAATGAACAGAGTAGCGAGAGTTACTGCTGTGTCTTGGCCAAAGCGTCTCATTCCTCTCCTCTCGCTCCTCGGAAGACATTAGTCCCCCTCCTTTCCTCTCCCTCTCCCCCCTCTACATCCTACACACACACACACACACACACACACACACACACACACACACACACACACACACACACACACACACACACACACACACACAACCCCCACACACACCCCAGCTGTCATGGAAAAGCTGGCAGAGGTCACTGAAGTTTTTGGTCATTTTATCTCTCTGTGTGCTGGGTAATATTCAATAGCTTGTAAGGTGTAAATTTGTTGAAGCCGGGCTCAATTTGCGTAACACTTTTTATTCCCTCGTCGTTAAGAGAAGCCGTTTGGTTGACTGTTTTAGGTTTTGCATTTCTGAAGACTTGAACTGGATTATTATTATTTTAAAGTGAAGGTGAGAGGCTTGCAAAAATTCCCAGAGACTGAACGTTAAATCTGCCAAAACATGATGTGATCCAGTGACAGGAACATGTAAAACTTCTACGCAGATGGCGAACAAATTCAAAGTTTCTCTCCAAAATGAGATCTGGATTTCTTTTCAACCAAACACCACTGACTATTAAACCCACAGGTTCTTAAACCACAAAACACTGAGACTGTCTGACAGCTTTTGTAAACTGGGAAAAGACTAATCTAAAGCTAGATTCTGCAGATTAAAAGAGTGTGAAGTTGAAGTTGAGATAAAAAAAAAAAAAACACAATCTCCTGTTTTGTGTTTCAGCAGTTCAACTTTTTAAATCAAGAGTTTTAGTGTCGCCTTGGGGGAAATGGAGTCTCTGCTGCGGTAAAGTTAATGTGACAAGAGAAGACGAAGCGTGGAGGAATAAAAGAAAAACTCAATTTGAGGATTTAAAATAGGAAATGAAGTGTGTACAATGAAAAGCAACACAGCAGGATGTCAACAGCTGAGAGGTTACAACCAGCGTGCACACAAAATACATAAGAGCGAGACAACCTGAGCACAAACTCTGTTTCCAAACACATGACCTCGTTCTCCTTCATCAGCCTACATTCCTCCACTCGTACATCACCCTCCTCCCTCCATCTCTCTCCTCCTCTTCCTCCTCCTCCCTCGCTCCCTCTACTCTTCTCCCTCCCTTCATGTCTCTTCTTTCCTCTCTCTCTCCATCCTTCTCCTGCTCTCCCACTACGACCCCTCTCAATTCCTGCCTCTCCTCCTCTCCCTCTCCTCCTCTCTCTCCCTCTCCTCCTCTCTCTCTCCTCCTCTCTCTCCCTCTCCTCCTCTCTCTCTCCTCCTCTCCCTCTCCTCCTCTCTCCCTCTCCTCCTCTCTCTCTCCTCCTCTCCCTCTCCTCCTCTCTCTCCCTCTCCTCCTCTCTCTCTCCTCCTCTCTCTCCCTCTCCTCCTCTCTCTCTCTCTCCTCCTCTCCCTCTCCTCCTCTCTCCCTCTCCTCCTCTCTCTCTCCTCCTCTCCCTCTCCTCCTCTCTCTCCCTCTCCTCCTCTCCCTCTCCTCCTCTCTCTCTCCTCCTCTCTCTCCATCCTTCTCCTCCTCTCCCTCTCCTCCTCTCTCTCCCTCTCCTCCTCTCTCTCTCCTCCTCTCTCTCCCTCTCCTCCTCTCTCTCCCTCTCCTCCTCTCCCTCTCCTCCTCTCTCTCTCCTCCTCTCTCCCCATCCTCCTCCTCCTCTCCCTTTAACATCTCTTCCTGTCACTCCATCTCTCTCCGCCTCTCTCCATGCCTCCTCTCTCCTCGTCTCCGTCCATCCCTCCACTCCTCTCCTTTTCCTCCCTCCTATCCTCTCCTCCTCTCTCTCCATCCCCGTCTCTTCCTTTAACGTCTCTTCCTGTCCTTCCTCTCTCCTCCTCCTCCCTCCTCTACCTCCTTCTCTCAGACCTTCCTCCCTCTTTTTTATTCATGCATCTTTCGATCCAGCTCCATCTCACCCATCAATCATTTGCCCCTCCCTCCCTCTCTCTGTGTTGCATTATACCTTCACCTCCTCCCTCCCTTTCCTTCCTCTCCCTCCTTCCTCCCCTCCCTCCCTCCCCTCCCATCTATCTGGAGAATAGTGCAGCAGCAGCAGCACTTAAGCCGAAGACCAATTAGCAAGGAGCAGCAGTATGGGGGGACTGAGACAGGCCACCATTCATCCTCACACACACACACACACACACACACACACACACACACACACACACACAGAGCGACCCCACCATTCACTATTATGGCACAGCAGATTTATCACATACCCATACAGTGCAAGGCAGAGCAGCTTCCAAATATAGCTCCTCTCTGTCTCTCTGCGGGTCGACTGGATGGAAAAGGACAGAGCAGTGTTTTTTACGACGCCACTGCAGAGACGCAGGAAAAACAAACAAATATTTAAGAAGGCCGTGACCGAGGGCCACAAAGGAAGGCTTTAATCCTACCCTAATTTCTAATTTCTGAGGTTCACCATATTATGCAATCTCTGGAAATATTCAGAGATTCTGGATGTGTTTTCCCCAAACGGTTGATTTAGTCCTCTCACAGTTTCCTGCGGTTCAGGTAACTCTGACTCACCAGCTCATTAACCAAAACAGCATTAATTACCCTTAAAAACACAAATTCAACGTGTGGTGACGTCATTTTCTGTGATGTCATATCATGAACTAATGCCTCTAACTCCACTTTCATGATTTAATTCGGAGCACTTTGTGTGTTCATGTGCTTTCAAAGTGTTTCATTAAAACATCAGAAGCTGCATCAGCTTTTTTAGAAATGTTCAGTTTTTTAAATTGGTCTTTAAAAAGTAACTTTATGAAATGAGTTTAGCAGGAAGTGAGGTAAACCCCCGGAACCAATAACACGACTGTAAACTGAGATTTTTCTAACGTGCATTATTTGCTCAGCGAGCAGCCGGTGAGGATTAAAACCTGCAACTGTTAGTTCATCGGTTTGTGTTGTTGAACAAACACAGCCCGCCGCCGCTCCGCATAAAATATTCATTTACGACACCTGTTTTATAATTAGAATCGACCCGCCGCCCTCCACCTCCTCTGAGATATTGACCTCTGCTCGGACACGGAGGCAGAGCCATAAAGACCAAACTCAAAGCTGGAAATGAATCAGTATCGATGCCCGTCAAAGTTTCCTCTCCTGTCCCGTGTCACTTTCATGGCTGCGGTTCAGTTTTTTGGAGCCTTGGGGGGGGCGGAGAGTCTCGGGCGGTGTTACAGCAGAGCAACCGACAGAGAGAAAGATTAATATCTGTGACGTCAGAGAGCAGAGAGCATCTTTCTTCTTCTCTTGTTTTTATACATGCTAACATACACCTGGAATATTTGACATGCAATCCACATTTTCTTTAACGATTCCTTGAAACCAGTCGTGTCTGTCAGAGGGGGGGGGGGGGGGGTTCTGGGGGGACACATTCCTGCAGCGGTGGACCACATTCAACCCACTTTCATTCTAAAGCCAGTCTGATGAGATGTTAACGAGACGCCTGAAGGACGGCGACATGTGTTCAGTTTGACTCACGTTCACGCGGCTGCAGCGACCATTAGCTTCTCATTAGCAGCTGAGTCACATGTTAGCATAGCAGAAGCTGATACTCGCTTGTTGATGAGTCGGTCACGGTGTAGAGTTGACTTATGACTTTATGACTTAAACAGTGTAGGCTGAAAACTGTTTTTTATTAACGCTTGTTTTCTGATTTCTGATCTGATCGTCATCCTAAATCTCTCTCTCTCTCTCCCTCTCTCTCTCTCTCTCTCTCTCTCTCCATCCTCACTTTTATCTTGTTTATTTTCTTTTTCATGTTTTCTTTTTGAACAGTCCGTCTCTCTCTCGCTCTCGGTCTCCTCTGTCCGTCCTCTGTCTCGGCATGCCACCATTTTAGAGCTTTGTCTTTAATCCCACGCCATGATTGCAGTTTTCAGTATTTAATATCCGCTTTACACACACACACACACACACACACACACACACACACACACACGATACCAGCACACATCTGTCGAGAAGGCCGCTACTGACATGCCAACACACACCTGACCCTCTCTCTCTCTCTCACACACACACACACACACACACTTTATCATCATGACTGATTTGAGCTCTAAGCCTCTTACTCCGTTCTAAGCTCTCAGACTGAGCGATGGAAAACTGCAACATTACATATCACACACACACACACACACACACACACACACACACACACACACACACACACACACACGTGTCAGCCATCTCCCAGCTCTTCATTAAGCGTCAGATTCATGACAAACGTCTGCAGTTATGAGATGATTTCCGCTAAATTAAATTTCTCTTTTACGTCCGTCTGAGTTTGTTGAATTATTTCAGCGACTGGTCGAAGTATCTACAGTCGCTCTGAGCTCCGGAGTCACAGCTGATCACAGCTCAGACTCAAAGTAGAGAGAGTGAGTGATATGTTTATGTGACGCTGACAGAAACTATAAATCATAACCTGCTCATCGTCTGACCAGCCCCTTTCGGAGGGTTAAAGTCTCCAATGTTGCACAAAACCTGACGAGGATGTCCATCAATGTCCTCTTCCTCTGATAAATAAACAAGTTCATGATCTGATCCTTTTAGTTTTAGTGAAACATGAAATAATTAAAAATGTCACAGGATGCAGACGTCCTTCTTTAAATCCTTCTGTTGTGCATTTTAAATACAAAACGTGTATTTACAACCACATAAACATGTTATTAACTGGTGTCTGCTGATTCAATCTGTTGTGGGACTTATTCTATCGATAAAAGAATCATCTTTAGTATCCACAGGGATTGTATCAGCACAGAGGATTTTCAAATCAAAAACAAAGGGATGTGTTTCCTCCCTGCAGGATGTATTTTAAATGTAGAAGAAAAGAGCTGGAGCTGAGGAAACGCTGATGAAACATCGGCAACTCCGATTCTTTGTAATTGTTTGTTTGTGTGACGTCAGGCAGCAGGCGGGCTGAGTAATCCTCAGTACCAGTCTGTGCCACGCACGCACGCTGACAGACACACACACACACAGACACACACACACACACAGACAGACAGACAGGCCGTCACATCCCTGCAGCTCCAGCAGACACATCCATCAGCAGCACAGAGCAGGAAGACATTTCATCTAGACTGATACTAAAAAACAAAAACAAATCATGACAGCAGCTTGTTTAAAATCAAAGGGTCAGACTCATTGAGTTTTACTTTAAGGAGCAGACTCTGATGTTATCTGCTGAGATGAACAGGGCGTATCAGCTGTTTCTCATTTTCTCTCTGATAAGACGAGACGTTTCATTTTTAAACACATGGAGCTGTTTGATCAAATCAATTATTTCTGATAAGAAAAAGCTCTGTATGATTAAAATCTTCGTTTGACCTTGAAGTATACTAAATGTCTTCATCCTATTTCACAATATCTGACACAAATACTGCAGGACATCCTTCACATGATGCAGTTTTATTTCCACTTCTAAATCCTGAGTTTGGAGCGCAGAGCGGTGTAGTGAAAAGGTCAGATAGAAGCGGGGGGGGGGGGGGGGGGAAGCTTGTTGCTGCCTCTAAAGTGCATCTCTGAGTGTGTTCCTGTGTTTGACGCTCCTCTGGGAGCCGAACCCTGAACCCTGCAGGGTCACTCATGTTCTCCGACATCAAGTCATGCAGAAGGAGACCCTCAGCCCGAGCAGGAGTAAATACCACGCTGACATACAGCTCTGTCATCTGCAGCGAAGTCAGACTCACACCGCTGATATGCAGCGGATAACAAACTGTTATTAAATATTTATAGTTTCATCCATTCATGATTTTATTTTACTGAATCGTATAAATCTTGGGAATATTAATTGACCTTCAATTTCATATGAATGTCAAGGGATCGAATATTACGGATATCTTAAAAGAAATGAAATTATGTGTAAATAATAATAAATAATTGCATAGTTATATTAATTATTAACGCTCCTTTGTTAGGAGAAATTTAGCTTTACAGTAATAAAGTATATGCATCATATAAAAATGGACATAATGATTATACAAACTATTGAGATTGAAAATAAAACCGACCTACTGTAAATTATAATTACTGTAGTAATAATAAAGATAAAAATACAAGCATAACAAAATATGAAACAGATTTCAACTGCCTCCAATTGACCAACAAAATAGTTTGATTAAGTGACTTTATTTCTTTATGTTTGTTTGAACACAGCTCATAAAGCTGATTCTTATGCAACCATGACATGAGACTCAGGTGTACAGGTGTCAGACAGCACAGGTGAGCTGTGATTGTCAGATGTGGAGCGGTCACTTTGAGCCTCCTCCCCCCTCCCCCCCCCACCCCACCCCCTGCAGCTCTCAGGTCACATCAGTCAGCCCCCCCTGCTGTCTGCAGACGGGCCTAACCAATCAATCTCAACCACATCTGCCACTCTGAGGTCTGACACAGGGCGTCAGCGCACGCCTCCTTTAATTCAACCCTGCATCTCCTTCTGCAGCTCTGAATCTTCACATTCAGTCTTCTGTCTGTGCTACGGCAGCCTGCAGGGTTCAAAACAGCAGAAATTGAGATTAGAAATTAATAATTAGATAATCAATGTTGGTTTCCTTCAACTCAGTGAGCTCTATCTCTCTCCACTTACTGCTCTTGTATTTAGACGTTTAATAAGAGAGTGTTGAGGGTCCCAGCGAGGGCGGGAGTAAATACAACAGCAGGAATATGGCCGACCTGCCCGCAGATCAATGCTGCACTCAGTGTGTGTGTGTGAGAGTGTGTGTGTGAGAGAGTGTGTGTGTGTGTGTCCGTCCTTGGGAAGTGGTAGGATAATGCAGTCTGCCAGTGAAATACGACTGTCATAAACCCTCTCAAACACTTTCACTGCCTCTCACCGCTCCCACAGTGAGCACACACACTCTCTCTCTCTCTCTCACACACACACACACACACACACCCTTGGGATCCTCACCACAGCAGGTCTGTGTGTGTGTGTGTGTGTGTGTGTGTGTGTGTAGATGTGTGTGTGTTTATTGGCTGAGATGAGTTGAGATGCAAGAAAACCTGCATCTCATTCAGGACGTTCCCTTCTCGCTGTCATGACATCATCCTCCTCCTCCTCCTCCTCCTCCTTCTCCTTGAATTGTGACCAGTTTCCTGATTAAGACTTTTAAAAGGACAAATCCCCCTTTTTTTTTTTTTTTTTACTTGGACAAACATCCTGCATTGATCAACTCACTCAATGAAAGCTTTTATGTGAAGAGCTTAGTTTCACAGAAGTCTCTCCTCAGGGGAAAGATCCTCGGCGAGCGGCAAATAATTAGTTTTTACTGCTCAAGTTTATTGGGAGTAAAGAAATGCAAAAAGTTAACATGAGCGGTGGAAGTCAAAATGATTGTTAAGGTTTTCAAAATGACAAAAACAAACTTTTACCCACAGAAATGAGAAACACGCTGAGCTGTTACAGAATCAGTTTTAGTTACAGCCTCAAACTGAGAAGATCCCTTTTACTTTAAAAACCTAGTCACCATGAGAAACCCGGATAATCTATTAGATCTATTTCTTCTTCCTTTTCCCTCCCCATACATCACTGTGCCGTCCCCCCCTCCCCAGGCTGAGATCTGTTGTGATGAATGGGTCTCCGCTGGATTCACATCTATAAGCCTCATGCTTTAATATGAGATACACACAGACGGAGCTGCAGCTCACACACAAACAGGAGCATCATTTGTTTTCTTCACAAACCCTCCAACATGGGATTTACTGTATTTATAGTTTTGCTCCGTGTAGCCAACAAAACACTCCTTACTGCACTAAAATAAATTAATCTTTGGACTTTGAAACATAATTTACAAAAAAAAATGAGCTTTTAGTAGCTGCCTCTTATCAGCTGTCTTTTCCCACACCTTAACTGAATCATTCCTGAATCACCACCAGTGTTGGAAGCGAAGCAGAAGCAGCTTCTTTTTTTTTCTTCCAAAAATTCCAAAATCAGCAAATGTTTCCTTGCAGCCATCTCACTTTGTTCTGACACCAAGCCCACCAAGTAACAGCTTTTTCTATTAGCTGCATCGAAAGAACAGACTTTCTTTTTGTGAGAGGATAAGACAGAAACATGCAGCCCTGAAGTGAGAATCCAGCAATGTGTGTGTGTGTGTGTGTGTGTGTGTGTGTGAGATATAAAGATATTCCACCTGCCACTCGGAGCATCATGGCGCCCTGCAGCCGCTCAAACTGCAGCGTCATTGTAAAGTCTCTCCCGTCTCACTCCTGGCCCGGCTGAGGTGAGTCTCTGTGGGAGAGGGGAGTCACTGCTGCTCCCAGGCTCCATGAGGCCTCCAGCCTGACACACACACACACACACACACACACACACACACACACACACACACACACACACACACAGCTCAGATTTAAAGCTGTTTAAAACATTCTGCAGTGATTCACTCCACGTCCACTTCCAGGTCTGTTTAAGAGCTGGAAAAGTCATTGTGAACTAGCACATTTCTAACAGCTAATCTGCAGATTTACTCATCAAGTTTTCCATGAAGACGGATTCAGAATGTGATTTAGCAACACTGACTACTGGAACAAGATCAAATGAATTGGGTCCTCGTTTCAGTTTGCAATGATCAGAGTTTGGATAATCTGATTTCCGCAAAAACCTTTTTAAATCTTTCTCTTGGAGTGTCAGATTAGAACAATTTCTTCAGGCTTTGCAGGTCAAAGGTCAGCAGACATAGTGACCTGGATATTGCATTTGCAAACAAACAAGAAGAACGCAATAAAATGTGCTGATTGTGATTGATTGATTGATTGTGCTGTATGAGAAATGTGGCTCAAACTTTAATCACCCGACTTAAGCACATGTTGTGTTATATAATCATACTTAATATATCAACTACTGGTTTTATGTTTATCAGATGAACACTCTTCTACCCGTCTTCCATCTCACCTCTGACTTCCATCTCAACCTTCCTTAACCCAGTTTTCCCACAAGGATCATTAATGATTCATGCGGTCTAATCAAATCATCTGACTGACGGACTGCAGCATCAATACGGTGCTTTACTGTAAGTTAAAGTCATGGCAGCAGCCTCACAAAAATAGCATGAACGTTAGGATGAAGCGAAAGGGAACCGAGCAGAGCACTGCTGATGATGTCGAAGTTTTTTTTTTTTTTTTATTGTGTCTGCTCCGGTCCAGCTGTGTAAGTGTGTGTGACAGGTTGAAGAGCCCAGTCAGCACACAGAGAGGAGGGGTGGGAGGAAGAAGAGGGAGAGGGGGTGGAATAGAGGGTGAAAGAGAGAGTGAAAGAAAGGGGAGAAAGGAGAGGCAGCAGCAGGAGGAGGAGGAGGAGGAGGAGGAGCAGTTGAATGTGCAGAGGTTTGTATGAGCTCCGAGGGTTTCCAACTGTCACAGACAATAGGTGGAGGCGAGGCGCTCTGTATGACAATAGGCTCTTTGACCCCGGTCAAGCTAGCAGAGGGGGAGGACGAGGGGGGGGGGAGTGAGGGTGTCCCCATCTGCCTCAGAAGAGAGAGTGTGTGTACATCTGTAGTCTGCAATCTGTGTGTGAAAAACTGTGTTTGCACATTGTGTCTGCGTGCATGGTGCATACTTTAACTAGTGTTGGTCCTCTTGATCGTGGTGACTTGAGTGTTTTTTAAAGTCTTTTCCAGATGTATCATAAACAGCATGGGCACCAAACATACCATTATTAGCTAGAGTAAGAAGCAAGCAGGCTGAACTGAGCATGTGGAGTAGTCTTTGACATTTTACCGTCCTTATTTACTCCAAATGGAAAATCAGCTTCAGCGCTTTCTCTCGTTTCCCTTCAGTTTCTCCTCCTTCCTCTTGTCTCTGTTGGTTCAAACTCACTTCAACCTGTTAGTGTACATATAGTCTGCCACATTGAGTCTGCATCAGATCACTTCTGTTTACACTTGCCGCACTTCTTAACTATGTTCACAGTCAGAAAAAGCATTTAAAATACATATTCATCCATGGAGGGTCAATTTTTACCATCTAGAACTCAAATACTCCTAAAACTTTAATTCACACAAATGACCAAATCTAAAGATACATACTGTATATGATGCCCTTAAGAAGTCAAAAAGAACAATTAAATAACGTAATAGAGGGGAGGTAAATTGACTCAACCTCTTAGTGCAGCTGTTTACAACCATATTATCTGACATGAAATGAATTAAGTGCAACATGTAGAATATGTTCAGTTTGTGTCATGCATTAATACATTTTTAGACATGTACAGCATCTCTCTTATCGTTCCCAGGAGGAGGTTAAGTGTTAAAAAACAACATTTAAACGACATTATTTTAATTTTGGCCCCCTGAAGACCTTAAGGCCCCTTCAAAATCGTCTGTGACCCATTGATGGGTCTGTGAGCCAGTGTTTGAAAAACAAGACCCGAGGCTGAGTTTGTGTCAGCAGACTTTAAACTGATGTACGTCTCTCTCTCTCTCTCCTCTCTCTCTCTCTCTCTCTCCTCTCTGTCTCTCTGTCTCTCTCTCTCTCTCTCCTGTCTCTCTCTCTCTCTCTCTCTCTCTCTCTCTCTCTCTCTCTCTAGCTCTCTCTCTCTCCTGTCTCTCTCTCTCTCTCTCTGTAGCTCTCTCTCTCTCTCTCTCTCTAGCTCTCTCTCTCTCCTCTCTCTCTCTCTCTCTAGCTCTCTCTCTCTCTCTCTCTCTCTCTCTAGCTCTCTCTCTCTCTCTCTAGCTCTCTCTCTCTCTCTGTCTGTCTCTCTCTCTCTGTCTGTCTCTCTCTCTCTCTCTTTCTGTCTCTCTCTCTCTCTAGCTCTCTCTCTCTCTAGCTCTCTCTCTCTAGCTCTTCTCTCTGTCTGTCTCTCTCTCTCTTTCTCTCTCTCTCTCTCTCTCTCTCTCTAGCTCTCTCTCTCTCTCTGTCTCTCTCTGTCCTCTCTCTTTCTGTCTCTGTCTCTCTCTCTCTGTCTCTCTCTCTCTCTCTCTGTCTCTCTCTCTCTCTCCTCTCTCTCCTCTCTCTCTCTCTCGCGCTCTCTCTCCTGTCACCCTTCTACTCTGATCTGTCACTTCTCATGACAAAGCTCGTCTCTATGAGGAGCTGGCTAAGCAACATAGCTCGGCCCTCTTCAGAAAACATCTTTATCATGTAGAGAGAAGTCTCCCTCTCTGTCTCACACACACACACACACACACACACACACACACATTGCAATTTCAGCTAGTTTGCCTGCTTTCTCTCTTTTCCCATAAATAGCCGACATAGCTAGATTTGTCTCCGTATCACCATGGCGATTTGCTGCTTTTCACAACCAGCTATGACGATGGTACCAGACCTCGGTGCACCAGTGTGTGTCGGTGTGTCTATTTGCACGCTCGTGTGTGTGTGTGTGTGTTTGATGCAGGTTTATAGAGGCAGAGCACGGCAAACTATACCACACGCACACACTTGTCCCCCACCCCCCCATCGGACAAGGCAGAGGATTGTGGGACTTGCAGACCCGTTGCCGTGGTGATGAGAATCAAAGTGACAGCTCTCCTAGTAGAGGAGCCCCCCCCCCCCTTCCTCTCCCTTCCAGACTCCCTCTCTCCTCCCTAGCAGGTGTAAGAGAGCGAGGGAGACGGACACAGAGAAATGTCTTTCTTCCCGTCTTGGTCCAGGTCCAGCTCCTCTCGCCTGCTGTCCTAGAGTCGCTGAAAAAAAGCAGCGTGTGGAAGGAAGTGGGGCCGTAAACTCGGTGTCAGCGTTTTAATAACATCATAAATTGTGCATGCAGAGGAATAATGAGTAAGGATTTTTTTTCTTCTGGATGAGCTACTTACAGGCAATCATAACACTTTATCTAAGCAGAATACATCAGAGAATAGACGTAGTGAACATATGTGCTCTGTCCTGATTAGCCCTCCACAACAATGACACTTAGCGTTTGTGGTTGGCATGGCAACATCCCTTTAGTTGCACAAAGGGGTCAGATCTACAAGGTCTAAATCTGCTAATGTCCCTGAGTACCTCTCTTTCTCAACCACACACACACACACACAAACCCGCTGACAAAGATGTGTGTGTGCTTGTGCGCGTGCGTGTGTGTGTGTGTGTGTGTGTGTCTGTGCAAATGCTCTTAAAGGAGCAGGTTCCTTCACTGTAGAGTTTCTTTTGTGTAGGAGTGTCCTTCCCTTTAAGGAGGAGGAAGGTGAGTGCAGCAAACAAAGAGCCTCATTGAAGTAAGAGAGAGAAAATGAGAGAGAGACATTGAAGAGACAGAGAGAGAGAGAGAGGGACAGTTGTGAAATTGCATTTTTTTTCTCTTCTTTACAGACCCTCAATCTCTGGCAAGGGGACAAAGGTAGCCCTCTGGGACCCCTTAACCCCTCTGTCTCACACACACACACACACACACACACACCTCCCTCACAAAGGAGCTGGTTCCACAGCTGCCCAGAGCCCCGCATCCCTCCCCATTTCCATTATTTCTAATCCCCCAGTGAAAGCTCCCCCAATCCCCCCCCCCCCCCCCCTTTTTCCCTCACCCACGCCTACATATAGGCCCCGCCCCCCTACACCCACAACACATATTCATCCCCCAATCACCCCCTTTATCCCCCATGATTAACCCCCTCTCACCTCGCCCCGAGTCTGAGGTCCCACAAAGCCGTCAGCTGTCGTATCGTCTCTCTGACACACCGGCTGGACTCTCACTTTAATTATGAAGCTCTGAGCCTGATTATTGTGTGTGTGTGTGTGTGTGTGTGTGTGTGTGTGTGTGTGTGTGTGTGTGTCTGTGTGTGTGTGTGTGTGTCTGTGTGTGTGTGTGTGTGTGTCTGTGTCTGTGTGTGTGTGTGTGTGTGTGTGTGTCTGTGTGTGTGTGTGTGTGTGTGTGTGTGTGTGTGTGTGTGTGTGTGTGTGTGTGTGTGTGTGTGTGTGTGTGTGTGTGTGTGTGTCCAGACTGCGTAGTCACGTGTGTGTGTGTTTATGGTTGGTGGTCAGACTGGTGGATTCCTTACGGGGAAGATGCTGATTGGCTGATCTGGTGTTCTTGACCTTTGACCCAGCATTGATGACAGGTCGATATTTCTCCTGTTTTCAACCTGCCGGCCTTCATTTTTTTTTTAATTTACTATTTTCCTCCTCCATTTCTTTTAATTTAACTTAATATTATCGAAGCCCTTTTGTATTTGTTTGTTTTTCTATTTGTTTTTTTTATCTTTTCTTAAATTCTCCTTGGATCTTTTCTTGATTTTCTTGCTTGATTTCTTCTTTTTTTTTTATTGGATTTTTTTCTCTGCAAATCGCAAATAGTGGAATAATATTATCAACACTGTCAATACCTTTAAAAACATGATGAAAAGTAACAAAACAAATAAATAATAGTGCTACAAACTGTATTTTATTTGTTCAAAACAAAAGCAGCTACGATCATGTTTTCTAAGAAATCACTTCAAACATCTCTCTCTCTTTCAACATAAATAACACGACTCAGACAGATTGTTCCCTGCAGCAATCAACCCTTTCATGTGTGTTTACGTGTGTCCTGGTATGTGTGTATGTGTGTGTGTGTGTGTGTCTCTGTGTGTGTCCCCTCATCAATAAAGTTTAGCCACGTTCTGCTAAACTTTACTTTCATCTGCGTCCAGTCTGCAGCCGGCTGTTGTTCTCTAAGTCGGCGGTAAATCATACAATCATGACCCATGTGGTTGTCATTAATAAAGATGAGGTCACACTACCAGGCAGGCACCGCCCTCTGCGTCTCTCTCTCTCTCTCACACACACACACACACACACACACACACACACACACACACACACACAAGGGAGAACATGCACTGTGCATACATGGTAAAGAATACATGCATGCTCACACACACTCAAAGACACTGATACTTTAGAGACCGAAGCAGAGAGAGAGAGAGAGAGAGAGAGCTAATTAGTGTTTTAGCTGATTGCTAATTGCTACTTTCTTCCGCCTACTTCCACAGAGAGAGAGAGAGAGAGGAGAGAGAGAGAGAGAGAGGAGAGAGAGAGGAGAGACTTTATTTACTCCTTTTTTTCCTATCAGAAACTCTTGTCATTTCATCTAATTACAGACATGTCCATCATGATTTTATCAAGTCTGAGCACACACACAGTTTCTCACACACACACACACACACACACACACACACACACACGCTCACACGCTCACACATGTATCACATCCTGTCTCTCCCTCCTCGTCCTCCTCCAGCTCTTTGAATGTGAAACGTGTAGCTTAAACACAGATCTTCAGCAGAGTGAATCACCTCTCTGACTTCCTTAGAGGAAACGTTTCGCTCTGTTCAGTCTGTTGGATGTTGCTGTCAGAGGGTGCACGCTGACCTGGCACTGTTTCTCTGATTCTGGAGGGTGTGTGCTGCGTCTTGGCTTCACTTTATAAAAAAACCTTTAGAAGAGAGACCCTAGAGGAAACACTTCATATGTTCTTTAACTTAAAGCAGGTTGAAATCAGTGATGCACTCCAGCTGAGTCTGAAACTTTGGTCACAGCTTAAAGCGGGTCAAGTGATGATTTCTGATTCACTGTTTGTGGATTAAAAGACTTCAAACACTTGTAGTTTTTATTTTTACATTTTTAATAATTCAATTAAGACATTGCTATAATTCAATTTGATCATCTATTGACACGAAGGGGACTTGTATCTTGATTAGTTCATTTTGTTGTCTAAATTAATAAAAGCTTTTAAGGGAATTATTAAAGTATTTTTTCAACAACAATGTATGTGAAGCATTGTAATGCAAATTTAAAATACAAATCAGAATCAAAATATCTTGAATCAGAGGTGAATGGTTGATAATCCTGGGTGATATGATCATGACATTTTTAATTGAATCTCATGATAACAAATAAAATAATCAAAACATTCATGTTGTGAATGAAACAGAACTTGTCGCAGGCCTCAAATCATTCAGAGTGAAGGATTTTCTCCACAGATTATTTTGAGTAATACATCTCACAACAACTAGAATAATAAAATGATGAGATCATATCACTGCCTTGTGTTGTTATAGGAAATACACGGTTAATCACAGATGTTCTGATATAGATTCAAACACATCCTGCAGCATTGCCTTCATTTTAAAAATTGGTTTTGGTTCCTGACACCTTCAGTGTGCTGCTGGATCATGAAGATGTTAAAGACACAGAGATCTGCTGTGGAGATATCAGAGTCAGAGTGGGGATTATTAAAATAACAGTAAATTAAAGAGGAGCTGTCGTCTTCACTTTGCTCCTGCCGGTCAAACTCTCGTCTGAGACAAGAAGAGAACTTTGGAGAGGAGTCAAGGAACAACTTTTCTTGGCCCGTGATCTCGGTCCACACACGCTGTGAAAAAGAAACAATCCGGCTCGTGCTCTCGTGAATCAAGTTTCTTACCGAGTAAAAAAAAGTTGGATAAGAGTTATGGTACAACTCCTTCAGCTCAGCCAGAGGATTGTATTTGCTTTTCCAGCGAGGATTTATATCGAGCTGAAAGAGAAGTGTGTATTTGAGCAATTTATTCACAGTGCATGAAGGAACACGCAGGCAGAGTTCAGCTACAGTTGAGGATGTTTTTGGTGCACAACAGGCTCTGCACAGTTTTCGGTCTCAGGCTACGTGTCCTCTGTGCAGAGCCAAGACAGAACACACACATACACACACACATACACCAGAACACACACACACACACACCCACATACATGATCTCAGGCGCACAAAAACATTCTCATGCGCACACACACTCTGCAGTCCCAGCTGTAACAAATAGGGACCAGATTGTGTGTGATGATGATGATGATGTAAAGGACCAGGCATGCTGGTCTCCATGGTTGACAAGCTTTGTTGAATAAACGTTGAATGAGTGTGTGTGTGTGTGTGTGTGTGTGTGTGTGTGTGTGTGTGTGTGTGTGTGTGTGTGTGTGTGTGTGTGTGTGTGTGTGTGTGTGTGTGTGTGTGTGTGTGTGTGTGTGTGTGTGTGTGTATGTGTAGAGGGGTCAAACCCTGGTCCACATGCAATGAGCTATTAAACAGCTCTCTCTGGTTCCATGTACGATTCATCATATGGTGCTGCAGCCAATCACAGGCAGGCGTGACAGGGGGAAAGAGAGTGTTTTTTTTTTTTTTGATTGTTTCTCACTTTGTGTTTCAAGAGTAAGTAACACATCTTAAAAAACACATTTAACATGTCTGTTTTTTATACATTATGATTAGGAATAAAAGTGTAACTCTACACTTTTTCAGTATCCGCAGAGGCCCAAACGTTGCGTAAGAGTCGTGCATGTTGTTTCAATCAAGAGATTTTCTTTTGCAATAATAATGTAAAGCAGATTATGTGAGATTAAGGGTCCAAAAGTGATGAAAATCTGCCGTTTAGTTCAAAGCAGAAGCTTGTTAAGACTTTGAAACAAGCTGCCCTAATAGATACAAATATTTTGTGAAACTATTTCAGATTGCTTACATCTGTACGACTTTAACAAGGCAGTGAAACCGTTTTCCTTTCAATTAATAACACACAATTTAGCAATTTCAGTAATAATTTGTGTGTCTTAAATTTGCAGAGCCTTTAAACTGAAGTCACATCGCAGACTTTATGGAGAGCTGAGTTTGGAAACGAGAGGCTCTTATGTGTTGTTTCCTTCAGGGGAAGCCAGACTGTGAAGTTTTTTTCCTCGTTATTATCTGCTCCAGTAAAAGTCAATGAGCAGAGCAGGGCACTATCATTACGGGAGGTAAGGGCCTCCATTAGTCCAGCCGCTGCATGGCACATGTGATGTCATCATTTGTTGGGGTGGTTGGTGTTAAGGGGGGGCAGAGGATTGGACGGGAGGGTCCGGTTTAAACAGCCGGCGCTGAACGCAAAGTTGTGAGAGCGATGATGAAAGTGAGACGGGTGTTCTCATAAAGCGGCTCGACTGTGCAGACACACAGACGGCTGCGTACTGTACGTGTGTTTAAATGTGTGTGCGTGTGTGCACATGTTTCTGAGTAGCATGAGTCAGAAGACAAAGGGTGTGTTCAGCTCAGGGAGAGACAGGAGAGAGTGGAAGGAATGTGAAGTGATCGAGTGAGACTATATTTCTGTTATCAAATCGCTTTTTTTTTACTGGAAATCAATTTTATTTTTATACACAGCTGGAATCAGTTTATCATCAGACAGCAGCTCTGTGTGAACGCTGAAGCTGTAGCTCCACTTCACTCTGCATGTCAACGTACTGAGTGCTTCATTTTGTAAATCTAACTTGCATAATGATCCATTCTTACTTGGCTTTAAGCCCTGCATGCGCCAGACTGAAGCTACCTGCGTTCATTGTTTTTTGCAGCTCAGGCGTCACAGAACAAGCTGCTGTATATATGTGGAGTAGAGAACATATGGATAATAAAACTGTACTGCAGAGTACGACCAACCTCCATGAACTTTGGCTCCTCCCACTGTGGTAAGACAAAGAGAGAGAGAGAGAGAGAGAGAGAGAAAAAAAAGGTCTCAGAGGGGACGGAGACATGATGAAGGAGACGGAGAGAGAGAGAGAGAGGCTGACAGCAGAGTCCAGGCAGCTGACGGCAGAGAGGGGCAGTTGTAGTCACATGGGGAGCAGAGATGGATTTGGGGGGATTTGAGGCTATAAGAGGGTGGGGACGAGGAGGCTTAGACCAGCTGACACTGTCCACATCCATCACACACACACACACACACACACACACACACACACACACACACACACACACACACACACACACACAGGACAAAGATAGCCGGGTGTTGTCATACTAATAACAGATGAAAATACAAAATTGAACTTGGCTTTAAGCCCTGGAATAACATATGTACACACATGCACACACACACACACACACACACACACACACACACACACACACGGATACACACTCACACAGACTTAAAAATAAACACATATACGCCACACCAGAGCTGAGGTAGGTGGGGTACATTTAGATAACTTTGAGGCCTTAGGGCGCTGGGCAGTGTGGGTAAGAGTGTAGAAAGAGGTGTGTGTGTGTGTGTGTGTGTGTGTGTGTGTGTGTGTGTGTGTGTGTGTGTGTGTGTGTGTGTGTCTCTGTGTGTGTGTGTGTGTGTGTGTGTGTGTGTGTGTGTGACAGGTGTGGCTCATTCAGGGCAGTTGTGTGATACCAGATACCACCAGGGGAGATAACGCTTGACGAGTATCCGACCCAGAGTGTCTCACACACACACACACACACACACATACTCAGCAGGTCAGTGTGTGTTAGGATTACACTGACTGTCATGAGTCCATTAGCAAACATCTGCTTGAAGTAGACCTGCTGAGTGAAACGTCTTTAAGACTAAGAGGTTTATTAAACTCCTCTGAATTAATTTATCAAACTGAACCTCATTAATAATTAACATCAACAATCAGTCTGAACTTTGTAAAGTACATGCTCATGTGTCCCTGGTGGGCCTTTTCTTTTTTAGATTCAGACTTTTGCTATGTTTATTGCGAATGCTCATATTGCAGATTGTGATTAACTGTGCAGCCCTATAGTCCCTAAACTTACAAATATGAAGATCTTAGTATCACTCTCTCCTCAGTTTTACACGAGCAGGACTTCACAGCCATCTGACATCAGACATATAAAACATCCAGACTGTTACCATAAGACATCTTATAGTAACAGCAGTGAATCTACAGAGGCACACTGAGGATGTGATGGTTATCTTGTCAAGATTGCAGTTATCATCAGATCAGATTTTTCTTTGAATTGCCCCCTCCCCCCCCCCCCCCCCAGATAAATCAAGTTTTTCAAATTGAATTGAATTCTACAGATCCAGAGGAAACTCAAACATACAGTATAGGCACCCAAAAAAAAAAGACAAAAACAGACGAACCAGTGGAGGAGGAGAGAGAGAGAGAGAGAACGACCCGAGGTCAGAGAGAGAGAGAGAGAAATTCTCTCTCTCTCTTTCTGTCACTTCATTATTCAGTGACAGTCACGAAGTGTGTGTGTGTGTGTGTGTGTGTGTGTGTGTGTGTGTGTGTGTGTGTGTGTGTGTGTGTGTGTGTGTGTGTGTGTGTGTGTGTGTGTGTGTGTGTGTGTGTGTGTGTGTGTGTGTGTGTGTGTGTGTGTGTGTGTGTGTGTGTGTGTGTGTGTTTTGGAGGAAATGTCTGCATTCGTACTTATATGTGTTTGTGAGGGTGTGAGTAAAATCAGAACTGTGTGGAACTCGTTTGGGTCGACCAAGAATTCACACGAGGTCCAGTTACCACGCGGGCCCTCCGAGGACACAAACGAGGTGTGTGTGTGTGTGTGTGTGTGTGTGTGTGTGTGTATGCACTTGTAGAAGACAGACGAGTATGCGGGTGATTAGGTGTGTATATATAGTTGTCTCAGTGAGACGTGTGAGCCAGAGAGCTAAGTGTGTGTGTGTGTGTGTGTGTGTGTGTGTGTGTGTGTGTGTGTGTGTGTGTGTGTGTGTGTGTGTGTGTGTGTGTGTGTGTGTGTGTGTGTGTGTGTGTGTGTGTGTGTGTGTGTGTGTGTGTGTGTGTGTGTGAGTTCTTTCCATTAGTGTGTGTCGCTGCAGTGTCGCCATTTAATGACATGAGACTGTGTGAGAGTGTGTGTTTGTGTGTGTTTGTCTTTGTGTGTGTGTGTGTCCACGGTTGAAGACCCAGTGGAGCATCATTATTACAGCTGTCCTCTCCCATCACACCCTCACTACCTGATTCAACCGTTTCCTGTTTGTAACCTTTAGTTTCACCTGAACGTTCGGGCACGGTTAATAACAATATGGCCGCTTTAAACATGAAGTGATACAAAGACTGCAGACTGTGTCACGACTTGTCTTGGAGCTTGTCTCTGTGTTTGCATTCATCTCGCTGCATTTATTTACTCAATGCACTTTCTTAAGTTGATTATTAATTCACTTATTTTACCAAGAATATGAAACCAGCTTCAAACAATCTGCTTCTTCTTTGTTTAGTTTTATTCTTACAAAGTGAAACTCGAGTCATAAACTGTTTCACCATGATCATAAACTACCTTGATTGGTTGCTATAGCAACGTGTATGTGAATAGTCTTCACAGCAGTACAATCAAATATAAAATCAAACGATTTATTAAGATAAGAATATTAATGATGAGAGATGGAAGACCCTCCCCACTTTATTTAGTTTGACTTAAGTAGATTTAATAAAGACTAACATCAGTGAGTGGGTCTAATGGGAACAATGGTTTGTGGTTTTGTAAATGAACCATGTTCATGTAGAATTGATGTCAGATGAAGTTTGGACTGTGGATTAATCAAATCATGTCATTCTGTGGTAAGACATCCGTTTTCTGGCTCCAGTT
>NC_083620.1:26398503-26451003 GCF_963584025.1 Labrus mixtus
TGACTCGCTGCCGATCTGCCTCTCCCGCTCCGAGTGTCTGTCCGTTTCCCCCTCCGTCCGTCCTTTCTCTCCTGCACTTGTTTGATGTTTTTTGGATGTGGCAGAAGTCGTGTGAGCCTCTGTATCTCTTTCTCTCTCTCTTTCCCCAGCTGAGGTTTTTTTTTTTTTACCACCACAGTGGTGTTGGAAGTGAAAAAAAGCTGAAACTCTCAACACAGCAGGGGATGAACCATCATGTACCTGTGAACACAGGACCTCTGGCGATGCTGTCACATCTCGTCTCTTCTCTCCGTCCCTTCTCTTCCTCTCTGCTGGTATTTCTCAAATGTTACAAAGTTTGAGAAACTCGCTAACACACGGGGAACTTCAGGCTTCTTTAGCGGACTCTCAGGGGGAGAGTTTGTGAATTACAAATGGGTCACTTTGCAGAAATGTACCCGACTATATTTGACAACTTGTTTCATATAGTTGTGACACGAGCTGGCGGTTCTCAGTAGAAACCAGACTGTTTATGCCTTTAGTGGTTGTCTCAGCTGAAAAACAACATTAATAAACCAAGAAGGAATATCATTTTTTTTAGGTCATGCTAGCTCTCTGATATTTTTGAAGAAGTACGGTTTTTACGTAACAGCATGGACTTTAAATTTATTTACATGAAATTATACTTTGTGACCCAGTTTGTGGCTGCAGCATGCAGGCCTAAATTAAAGATCTGATACACTGGATCATCAAATATTCACCTTTTCTTTTCAAAATCATTGAACTCATTTACCAGGGGTGTTAACCACTACCCGATACAAGACAGAAAAAAAACATGTTAAAGGTTTAGGTGGTTTATAAACCTAAACAATATAAATATAAAGTTCCTACAAAAACTATGCAGACAACTTTACAAAGATGTTTGTTCTCCAAACCTAAACTCACTTTGATGATGTCATTAAAATGTTGACTGACCTCCATGTGTGAATATGTTGAAATGCCCCTTTAACTCGTGCTCATAGGGGTTAAATTACACAAAGTACAAATACGCTTTTGACTCGTCCAAACACATAAATAGTTAGTAGTTAATAGTTATTGTCAGCTACGGCAGCCTGCAGTGGACATCTCTTTCCACCCGCAGCCGGAGGGAGTGAATCACGGCTGCAGGTCGTTCGCTCTGCTGAAATGAAGAAGCCGAGAGTCGTCTTTCGAGCGAGGGGATCCTGTAACTCCATCAGTGCAGAGATCACTGAGAGGTCACGCTCGCTCGTCCCTCTCTCTCCTCAGGACTGTGTGATGGAACGTCTTTGATGCTTTTTTTAAAACAACAATGTTTGATTTCCTTTTTTTTTTAAATTTGTTTTTTTGGCAACTTAAATTCCCTGGCCTCCACTTCGTCTCTGCTGGCTTTTTTTTTTATGCTTCAAGCTGCAGAGGGCTGATGCCTCCCCTCCCACTGCAGGATTGTTAAGTTGTTTTGATCGCTGCCCGTGTTCACATTTATGTCTCGGGTGCAAATTCTAAAGTTTAATTGCTAGCTTCAGCATTGTCTTAATGAGCGCGCGTGTGTTGGAGTGTTACTCTGAGAGTCAGAAATCAGAGGCGAGTCGGCTCGCTTTGCTGCTTGTCTGCTGCCTCTCTGGTCATCAGGAGGAGGAGGAGGAGGAGGAGAGCAGAGGAGGAAGGAGTGAGTCATGCTAGTTAGACTTTTAGAAAAACAACTGCCAGGGAGCACAGAGTGGATCATGAGTATGATGATGAAAGTGCTGGTGTTGGGTCACTTGGTCACTGCGGAGAAAAACAAGCTGAAGTTCATTATGCAATATGAGTTTCACACTTTCTTTTTTTTATTTTCAATCCATCTTCTTCCTCTGATCACGATAGGATCTCCTGTCATGGAACCTCTCGTTCTTCTGGTTCTCAAACCTGCAGCTTTGTCCACCTGGACTGGATTTGATCTGTGCTGCAGGCTGCATTAGCTCCTGCAGCTGAAACAGTAAACTATGTGGCAGAACATTTAGAGGCTGTAAACAAAGACTTCAGACTGCAGAGTAACTTCTGCAATTACTTGATGGACAGTAAATCCACATTAATACTGAAAAGCTGGAGGATTTACTCACGTTGGGTATGCATGCACTCATAATACATAAATAAATATTAATTGATCTCTAGGTAAATATTTAGTGAAGAAATAAAGCAGCTCTTTGTTGCAGAGGCACAGCTGTACAACATCTTCAGTTTGATCTGAAGCGGCCTTTTCTTCTACAGTTACACTACACACACACACACACACACACACACATGCATGCACACATATTCCCAAGCTACACATAGACATGACAAACACAAACCCATGCCAAGACAATGGCCTGCTAATCCTTGCTTCTGATTGGACGAAGCCAGATTACCCAGAGGGCACCAGCTGTCGGGGAGAGGCGAAGCCCAGTTTCCTCAGTGTCTATACACACACACACACACACACACACACACACACACACACACACACACACACACACACACACACCAAACACACGTGTCATGTCACCCTGCTCACTAAACCTGAATTAAACACAGAACGAGCTGAAATGTTTACCTTTTAAGCGTTAGCATGTGGCTAACACATAACTGAAATGTCACGCTATGCTAGGCTACGCTAGTTTGGGTGATTTGTTAGGTCGCCTCAGCCAAACTGAGGCGTTCAGCTGCTGTCACCAGAGCGTGTTTGTTGTTGCTGTCGACACGCTGTAAAAATAGGAATGGGAATTAATGGGAGTGTAATGCTAACAGGCGGTGCAGAGGTCCAACACGGACAGGTAGCCAAATGCTGCACATGCCTGAATGTGCTGTGTGTTTGTATTTTTAGCCTCTTGTTGTTTCAGACCCCCCCCCCCCGGTATGTACGGTGTGCAAGAAGTCCAAAAAGAGTGTTGAAATGTGTAAATACAGTCATGAGAAGGTTTATTCCTGCAGAAGTTTGATAAGTTACTGTCACTTTATTTAGACTCTGTGCTGAGCTGTGTTGACTTAATTAAATATCAGGCAACAACACAAAGCTTTTTCCTCATGTAGCCCAACATCAGTCTCGAGCCCTCACAGCCCTGTACAGCTTTTGTCCCTCCCAACCACAATCCCTCGGCTCCCAGTGCAACCACAGAGCGCTGAACTGGGCCAAACCGAGCCAGGCCAACAGTGCGGCGAGAGGGGAGGAGACAGGAAACGCTAACTGACATGCTGCTCGGCTGAGATAAGAGTAGATCCCTCTAAATGCTGGAGTCTGGAGAGAGAGAGGGAGAGAGAGAGAGAGAGAGAGGGAGGAGAAGAGCGGAACAAAAGGGAGATAGAGAGAGGAAGAGAGAAAGGGAAGGGAGAGGAGAGAGAATAAATGTCAAAAGGATAAGAGAGAGAGAGAGAGATTTACTTTTAGTGTGTTGTTGTGATACAGATGGACTGAAGGGCTTTGCATTGGCCTAGATTTTCCTCTTTTATACCGTCTGTCTGTCTGTCTGTCTGTCTGTCTGTCTGTCTGTGTGTGTGTGTGTGTGTGTGTGTGTGTGTGTGTGTGTGTGTGTGTGTGTGTGTGTGTGTGTGTGTGTGTGTGTGTGTGTGTGTGTGTGTGTGTGTGTGTGTGTGTGTGTGTGTGTGTGTGTGTGTGTGTGTGTGTGTGTGTGTGTCACTGAAGTGTGTCTTGTATGGTTTTTGTTTTTTTGACCTTTTGATGTCACAGTTCTACAAGTCACACATATTTCACATCACAGTAAATACTTAAAAACTTTTGAAAGACTTCCCTCTTTTTTTATTTAGACCGTCATGTTTCAGGTGATCTTTTTCTAATATTTTCATTAAACATGCACGTGACATTATTCATTATTTACAGACTTTATTGCAACACAACAGGAACACATTACAAACAAAAGATGTGTTTACAGACCTGATGTTCACTGGGATGATTTTAATTCACTGCTTGTCATATTGTTGGATGAATAGAAACCATGTGTCACTGAGATCTCAGGAGTAAATGATGATAATGTGGGGCTTTAGATCGGTCATTACACCCATACACTGACAGAAATGTGACCATGGAGCCTCTGAATGTAAAGCTTTCACATGTTTAATTACACAAAGTGTCCCACTCTGTCATCGTGTAATCTATGAAACCGTGTCAGTTCAAAGGTCAAAGCTTGATCCAAAAGCGACTGGGCTTTTTTTTTTTTTTTATGTTTCACCTCTCCTCAAAAGGCTTCCTCACTCGTTCGGTCCACCAGATAGTTTAGAACTGAAGGAGGTGAAACATCTTCAACATCTTCAATCAGTCCGTGTTGCCTTTGGATCAAGCTTTACAAGTCATAATTTGCACGAGTTCCCTTTAAGGGTCCCTGAGCGTCCCCCTGGTTCTGTATATTTTATGAAATGACATTTCTTAAACTTTTGGTTGCCAGCAATAGTGAGAACTCTTTGGTTGTTTGGTGGTCCCCTAAATGCTCATCCTCTGTGGATTCAAGCAGCATCAATCTGTCTCCAGAAACTCTTTTTTTTTTTTTACCTCACAGAGAGTTTAGAAATGTCTGATTTTCCGTTCACAGCATTCAGTGGATCTGTTTTAATGTTGTAAGCAGCGGTACGTGTCTGTCAACACCTTTCTCGTAATTCAAACACGAGGTGCATGAGCTGCAGTCGTCAGTGTAATCACACACAGACAAACACACACACACAGCGAGAGAGAGAGAGTAGTAAATGCAGAAATACAGCTCGTCTTATGTTTCCTGCATGTGTTTCTGCTGGGTTTTTGACTTTCTCACTGAGCTCAGTCTCAGCGTGACACCGCATCACTTTTTGATTTGTTTAATGGAGTCCGAGCCAGCTGATTTACAGCTGATATCAATCTTACAGATACAGCTGTTAATTTTTACTCTCAAGTTCAGGCCAAAACCCGAAGCAGAAGTTTTGGAGATCTCAGCAGCTTGTTGTATTTTTTTTTTTTTTTTAATGTGACCGGGGAATTAACGGCCTGATTGGAAGAAGGCCTGGAAACAGACACGAACTTAGAGTGAGAAATGGTCACGAGGAAAAGATGCAGAAGAGGTGAAACTTCTGACGTGTTCTGAATGTTGCCTTTAAATACGAGGTCATGCATTTTCTTCCAAACCTGTGCTGAACTTTCACTGCAGACTGACTCTGACTTGTCCGTCGATCTCCGCTCGATCTCTCTGTCTTGCATCAATCAGGATGTTTTCTCCAAATTTCTCAACTTGCCTTCTAACATTTCATTAAGATTTGCTGATTTGATTTCAGCTATAAATATCCCCTTCCACACTAAATGTTAAAATACGTTCCTCTCCTCCCACTCTGCTGTTTCCTATCCATTTCTTCTTAATTCCCTTTTTTTTTTTTCTTTACTCTTTTCTGTCTCTGCTTTTCCTATCTGCTGCTGAGGCTGTTTAATTTCCCTGCGGGGATCATTACAGTTTCTTCCTGTCTTTTCTATTCTCTCTCCCAGTTGTAACTTTCTTGTAAAGCAGTGTGAGCTGGGTTCATTTTTTATCCATCTGCACGTAAAAAAAAAAAAATGATGAAAATAGAAAAGTCTCAGCGCTGAAGTCAGAAGCGGGGCAGCACATCCTGCATGACATCAAACCTTTACCTGCCCTGTGAGAGCTCAGAGCACACCTGTGGAAACAGCTCAACAAGAAGGAAGCTGAGAAGAAGAGAAAGAAATCTCTTTTAAAAAGGCTCTGAGCAAACCTGTTGTAGAAGTTGGCACTTATAACATGCCGTCTGAATAAATAAATAAAGAGTTTGGTTTTGCCGTCAGTTGAAGCTCGTGCACTGACCTGTCTTTCTGTGTGTGTTTGCAGGGACGACAGAGCGCGTGTGTCTGATCCAGGGGACGGTGGAGGCGCTGAACGGCGTCCATGACTTCATCGCTGAGAAGGTCAGAGAGATGCCTCAGAGCACCCAGAAGACAGAGCCGGTCAGCATCCTGCAGCCACAGACCACCGTCAACCCCGACCGCGTCAAACAGGTCTGTACCACCAGCTCTCGTCTTTTTCTCTCTGATTCTCATCCAGGAGCACTTCAACTGCAGAGGCTCCCTGTGAGAACGTGTGTGTGTGTTTATCAGTGTTATGTGTGTGTGTGTAAGCTCTGTCCCAGCTGAAGAGGTGCATGATGAGGAAGAGGGGAGTGTTCAACATCAGAACGACAAACTGTGTGTGTGTGTGTCTGTGGTTGAGGTGACAGGCGACCGTGAAGAGATGTCAACAGATTACAGAGAGCGAGCGAGAGAGAGAGGAAGAGTTAATAGTGAAAAATACAAGGGAAGGGGTATGAGAAACAAAAACGAGGGGAGGGGAGGAGGTAAACGAGAGAAGAGGAAAAGATGGAGGGGAGAGGAAAAAAAGGTTGAAGGAAATATCAACAGAGGGAGAGAAAGCGGGATGCAATGTGCGAGGTGTGAACATATGAACATGTGATATGACCTGTCAGCTGACACACACACACACACACACGTGCACACACACACACACACACACACATGCACACACACACGTACACACACACACACACACACACAAACAGACATCCAAGCATCCACACGCCAGCAGGAAACATCTTCCTGCTGAGGAAGGAAGTCTGACGAGAGTCCTCATCACTCCCCATGTATCTATCACACACACACACACACACACACACACACACACACACACACACACACACACACACACACACACACACACTCTCTCTCTCTCTGAATTTATGTGTGAGAAGTGTTAATAAAAAGCGTTGAACTTTATATTTCCATCCCACTGACTTCCTGTATCTTTCAGCCTTTTCATCTTCTCTCTCTCCCTTCTCTCTCTCTCTCTCCCCTTCTCTCTCTCTCCCTTCTCTCTCTCTCCCTTCTCTCTCGCTCTCGCTCCCTTCTCTCTCTCTCTCTCTCTCTCCCTTCTCTCTCTCTCTCTCTCTCCCTTCTCTCTCTCTCCCCCCCTTCTCTCTCTCCCTTCTCTCTCTCTCTCTCTCTCTCCCTTCTCTCTCTCTCTCTCTCTCTTCCCCCTTTCTCTCTCTCCCTTCTCTCTCTCTCTCTCTCTCCCTTCTCTCTCTCTCTCTCTCTCTCCCTTCTCTCTCTCTCTCCCTTCTCTCTCTCTCTCTCCCTTCTCTCTCTCTCCCTTCTCTCTCTCTCTCTCTCTTCCCCCTTTCTCTCTCTCTCTCTCTCTCTCTGTGAAAAAGTGCAGAGATTGAGCGATGGAGCACAAAGTGTTGGTACTGATACGATCCAGTTTGCCTGATTTTATGTTTATATAACAGTTTGTTCTGTTACATATAAAATACTTATATAATATTTAAGCAGCTTATATACATACATACATTGCCCCTGTCATTGGTCTTACCTCTGGGAGCAATCTGAAATCTGAGTTAAATGTTTATGTAATGGCTCGCCTGTTATCTTGATTGAATGAGACTTCAACACATTGTGATGTACAGTCAGAGGTTTGTTGCCTTTTCTCTATCAGCACAGCAGTCTACAGCGACACAGCTTCTTATACTGTCAGTGCCACTAGAGGGCGCTCAATCGTAAAATGTTCTTTTCCTTTGGCTAAAAATATCAACAAATGCAGAGTTTTGTTTTCTTATTGTCAGATAAATTAGTTGCTACGAGAGCAAATATTTGAACTGAACAATTTAACATTTTTGATCCTGAAACGCGGATGAAAAATGGGTTCATTAAGATGTAACAGCTCCAGTGAGAGGCTTTTATTTTGTTAATTAGAACATCTTTTTACTCCTTCAGTTGTCCACAAGTCTACAAAAGAAACTTTCATCACAAACTTTTCACAAAGTCGTCGTTCATTCAGAAACTTTCTTTCATAATCTTCCTCGTCATGAAACTCTCTCTGCTGATGGACCGGTAAATGAGAGCGGCACTCCCCCCCCCCCCCCCCCCCCCCCAACACCCCCCCCCCACCAGCTGTGTAACGGAGGGAAATTAGTGTGCTCATTGATTATGATCCCAATCTGTTTAAGTGGTGATCATCAGACTCTCTTCATGATTGCTCTCTATTGATTAGTCAGGTCTGGCATTGTTTGCAACTATTGACTTTGCAGGCCTGCAGTGCATCCACCCAGGCCTGTGAACACACACACACACACACACACACACACACACACACAGAGTGGCATTCAGGAATATTTACAATTCTATTAAAATAAATTTAATTTCTATTAAAATAAATTTCAGAAGAAAAATAAAAATATGCTTGAAATTTTCTTTTAAATATCCTCAGAAGTTTCTCTTTCTCCTCCTCGTCTCTGAGCTTCTCGTGTTGCGTCTGTGTTGCGTCTGTGTTGCGTATGTTTCCCCATGCTGTGATGATTTCTCATTCTCTGTCAGGAGCAGAATTTGGGGGGCGGGGGAGGAGCAGGAGGAGTGCTACGCCTTTCTAGTTTTGAATAATTATAACTATCATACTTGTGTACACACACAGACGCACACAAAGAGCCCTCAGAGATGGAGGGGTTTTTTTTTCTTCTTTTTTTTTTGCAGAGTACACATTTCGAAGGTGCAGTTATGCAGAGAGATTGATGCATAATTAATCAATACTGGGTACACACACACACACACACACACACACACACACACACAGACGTGTAGCCCACACACACTCTGCAGAGTTAAATTCAAACAGACTTTTTAGGGCTCATGCATATTACAGGATCGAGTTGTGTTTGCACATATGGTGTCTTGTTTTGTTGTGTTAGAAAAGTCTTATCTTTATTTTGATGGAAAATCATCGATCCAAACGCAGCTCGTGTGAGACTTGTGGTACCGTAAATTGTGAATTTTAAACCTGAATAACTGAAGACGTGCTTGAATGTCACCTCGGCGACATTTTTCATTAGATTTTATCCTTCAGTCCCACAGAGGATAAAAATCATTAAACTACTGAATATAAAAACATGTAACAAGTATTTAATATTCCTAATTTTCAGTATGAAGTAAAACATTATATTGCAGATCATCGAGGGTCTACAAGACGAGAGTCTTGTAGTGGGCGTTGCAGTTCATCTCTAAGGTGATGGATGCGTTGGAGGTCAGGCTTCTGCAGCTTTTTTTTTTTTTTCCTCCACACCATCCTCAGGTTGTAGTTGCTAGGCAACCAGTGGAGATTCCAGGAAGGTAACCGCTCCGGCTGCAGCACATCACAGTCTCATCACTTTCTGTACACATGAACACAAAGAGAGAGAAAACATGTCAGTGTGTGGCTTTTAGAGGCGCTGCTTTTTGGAGGACTTTTCTTATTCCTGCTAAATCAAAAAAGGTCCCTCCTGTTTTCCTTCTTGCTGCGGCGCTAAGCTCGTCCACATGGAGGTCTGCAAATTCAGTTTGTGTCGTCTGCATGTCGAGGCGTCTGAGGCTGACTGGCATGTGAAGTGATGTTGTTTGGGACGCAGTGAGCCGCCGCGGGGAGACGAGCGGGGCTAATAGCTGCTGATATTTAGACCCTCCTAATAGAGGATGAATCCCCCTGTTGCTCTTCAGGCTATTTATACTTGACAGAGAGGCGACTAAATGGATTTGTGCTGCATTTGACGGCACACACTAGACACACACACAGAGAAGAAATCCCCCTCACACCAACACCAAAAATACCCTGCTGGACACTCAGAGGCCCCCCCGGGCATGAGAAGAGACCGTGTGCAGAGAGGAATCATTTTAACACGAAGCAGATGATTTCAAATTCAAGTGAAAACATCGAGTTTAGTCAAAAGAGAAAACAATCTGTCAAAAATGATCCGCAGTTTTACGAGCTTGTTGTGATAAATAAACCACACATTTGACACAATATTAGAATATTTTACTAAACTAAATAAACACAGCATTATATTTTATAAAGTTTATATTTTTGAGAGTGTAAGAATGTTTAGTGCAAAGGGGCGATCATGATTTATACTTATTTTAAATGCTTAAACACACTTAGGACACTTATCTTGTACAACCAAATGTTTGTTTCAAGGACAGAAAAATATTTTCTGCTGCTTCTGAAATAAAATGAGAGTCGTTGTATTTCTGTGCACAACACGAGCAGGTAAAGGAGGTTTGATTTTGCTCTTTATAAATCACAACATTTCACTCGGTACCTGAAACAACTCGACCTGTTGTGTAAAAGTTCGAGGACTTAAGAGAGCATTTATTTTTTAATATCAGCAGCAGAAATCTGACTAACACGTCAGGACAGAGTGAACTCAGAGCACTGTGAAGACAGGATTGATAATTAAACAAGTAACACATTACTCCCAACATAAACACACACACACACACACACACACACACACACATTTAGGGTCAGTGACTTGTTAGTAATCTGAGAAGTCAACCCAGCTCCTAAAAGCATTGCAGTCATTGTGGAAACAGTTTTGTAACCAAAACAACACAACCTCACTGTGATGTGATGAATGAACCTTATATGAAAACACACACACACACACACACACACACACACACACAGACACCTGTGAGTCTCTGAAAGATGAATTGTCGTCTGTTGCTCTGCAGCCGTTGATTGTTCACTGTTTTGATTGTGGATAGCATTTCTTCTTCTTCTTCTTGTCAAGAGCGCGGCTGCTGCAGCATGTGCTGTTAAGACCGCACTGTTTAACCCCGAGAGAGAGAGAGAGAGAGAGAGAGAGAGAGAGAGAGAGGGGAGATGTTGGACTGGTGTGATTTGGACTTAGTGAAAGAGATGAAGAGAGCAGGAGCGATGGATGGAGACGAAGAGGAAGATGAGGATCAGGACAGAGACAGTAGAGCGGCCGGCTGAGTATGTGACTGAAAGCTGGACTCAGATCTGAACTCTTGTTAGCCGACAGCTGACGGAGAGCTTCTCTGTATGGAAGCAGCTGCCGAGAGAAAGAAAAGCCGCGCGGCGACACGCCGCGCTTCAAGGCCACATAACGGGACGACAGAGCAGAGAGGACGATGATTTACGAGCTGCACACATTCTGAGAGCGGCTCTAATGAGCTCTGACATGACCGATGGAAGCCCAGAATTTACTGAAGGATTTTACGACTTTTATCATTCAGTGTTTGTTTTAGTGGCTGCTCCGTCAGTACATTTAAAGCACGATCACACCTCTGAGTGCTCACTGAAACACACACACACACTAATCATTTAAACTAGAGAAGCCAAATCTCTCCAACGGTTTGTTCACAATTTAAATCAATGACTTTTAGATAAACCAGGTTAGGGAGAGGAAGAAGCTGATAATTCTAATATTACACTTTTATAGTTTTAATGACACGATGAGCTGGTTGGATTGGAGGTTACTTTTACTGTTATTAAGTCACAGATGCATTTCATGTAAAATTTTGATTTAACACAAAAGTGTGTCATTGTTCTGTCATAGCTCGGGCTAGTTTGACACTTTGAGATCATAAAATCTTCATGGAGAGGCTGAACATGATGAGACGGTCGGGGTAAAGTCCAAACAATGTTTTCAAATCAAATAAGTCAGTAAATAAATTTGACCACATTAATGTGTTTGCAGCCAGTTTAGGCTTTATTTTTATATTCTCAAATGACGCTATCATCAAGCTTAATATGAAGATCAAACATCCTTCTCTGTGAAAACACAAATGAAGGTCTTAAGAGAGAAAACGCAGCACGCTCAGCTCCATCAGCCGGAGTGTTTTTTTTACGGCCTGACTTGTGTGTGCGGTGACTCGGTGTGACCGGTAGCTGCTGGTGATTATTGTGTGCTAACTTTAGACGGATATTAATACTGACATGATGAGCAGACCGTGAGAGAACACTCTGTACGCCTGCCACTGTTACACCGTGTTTCTACGTGAGTGGAAAACACTTCAGGTGTTTGTTTGAATGGTTTTAGCGCTCAGTTAAAACAATAAACTCACTCAGGTAGTAACTGCAGATTTGAATGACCGTTGTTGACCAGTAGTGGCCGCTGTTGAGCAAAAGTCTCCCGTCACTGTGATGGCTCTGTGATTTGGCTGTTGTTCCTTTCACTTAGATGAAGTCTGATTTAAAAACAGCATATGAGCTCCTGAATCACAATAACCAGACCGGCTGAAAGTCTGATCAGTTGCAGAGCGGGATTTCCATAACCTAATACCAGTTTGTACAATGTGGACAGTTTAGTCGGATGACCTTCTGTTTAATCGCTCCGTGTGTTGCCGTGTGTGCACGAGGACGTATGTTGACCGTAAGCCGTTGCAACACAACAATGACGGCCGCGCGGAGAGCAGATGATGGATATCCATATTCAGGGAGACGATCAAACACGTGCCAGAGAGGAATACTGCCGAGGTTGGAGGAAAACATAGCGCCTGATATGATCAGTACTTCTGCACACGATGCACAGCTCTTCAAAAATAAACATGTCACATAAGTTAAACACACAACAGCATCAGATCGAATCACGTAAAGTCAAACAGAAATCCATAAACTGGATGATGTAGTGAAAGGAGAGGATAAGAAGGCAGCTATTTGCCCGTCTGGCGGCCCTGACACTTGGCTGCGGGGGCTGCTGATTGCTCCAAACAGGCTCCGTCATGATGCATATATATATAAATATTTTGTCTATAAACATCAAAGTCCAGGACACCCTATCCTTATTTTGTACAGTCTTAAGTTTAAGCGAGTGTAATCACTATTTACCTGTTTGTTTTTTTTACATTCTGTAAATAACAGCAGCACATAAACATAAGTGATCGTTCCATAAAAGACAGAGCACTCTGGAGACCTCCCGTTCTGTGTTTATGTGTAATGTAGTCAAGCATCACCTACTTACTGCATCAATATTGTATTGGTGTTGGCAGTAAAACATGGCCTCTCCTCTGTTATTGTTGCATTACGCTGTTTAGAAGTGAGCTGCAGAGCGGCGGCGGCGGCCCCGGTGGGATCAGCTGTAAATGGCCTGTGGTTTTGTTGTGGTGTTATTCCGGGGCTATTTTGGGCGCCGGGCTAGCCCACACTGGCCTTTTTATATTCAGTTGAAAATCTGCTGCATCTTTTCGACGCTGTTAGGCTGTGATGACAACAACACTCTTACATTAACTCACATCAACCTCCAGTCCCTCGTTTGTCCTGGCGGCTCCCTCCCCGGCCACTTCCTGCGAGAGAGAGAGGGAAAGGGGGTCATTTCCTCCGACCTTTCACCACCCCGCATGAACACCTGTTTCCTACTTCCTGTTGTTGCCTCAAACGCAGGAAGCTCGCCATAAACGTCGGGGGGGGGGGGGGGGGAAGTGGAGGCAGAGTCTGGCTCGCTGAGTGTCAGATGATGAAGAGGTGGAGAGTGTAAGACTCCGATGACAGAAATAATTCAGCTTCTGCCCAAACATGAGTCAAACACCAAACCGTGCTCAAACAGTCCACGGTTTCTGATCAATGAATCAAAGAAAGAGAGGGAGAGGTGTTGGAAAGTATTTTGTTAGGTTAGTTTTTTGGGCTTTTTGGCCTTCATTTGTACATAAGGCCAAATCATATAAAACATAACTCACATGGAATGACATCATGAAAGACATGAAGGGAAATATGAGACAAACAGTGCGTCGTATATTTGGAGGCAGCAACGCCAACGCACTCAACAGCTGATGGAACAAATGACCTCAGACTTCTGTTTAATTCTTCCCCCTCCTAACACACATTCACCGAGGTGTTTTACCACTTTGCATTAAGTGGAAAATAAATGTAAACACAACAGAGACATTTCCTCACATGTCAAAGTTGATGCAGCTCATCTCCACCTCCAGCAGTTGAAGAGAAACGTTATCATCGAACCACCTTAATGCGTGAAAAGCCCCGATAACTTACCGTCTTGAAGCGCAGTTTGTGACTCTGTAGCTGCTAAATGTTCGGCCGTGTCCACCAGCCGGCCTCTGCTGAGTGTGTCTGAGGTGTGCAGGTGGTGAACAGTAGGTTTTAACAGCTGCACGCTGAGGCTGAACATTCAACTAACAAAACAGAGAGGTCAGTTTGCAGCCAAACAGTTGAACATTAAACCGGAGCTGCAGACACTTTGATTATTTTCCTGCAGGTTCATTAAGCCTCTTCATTCCTATTGTCACATTATTTTTAATTTATCATTTCACTGTTATGACAGAAATGCATTTATCATCATCAGACACGTACAGCCATGTCGGCTTTATTCTGTTCTGTTGACTCACAGTTTCAGTCTTTACAGTAACGCTCCTCTCTTACCTTCTTACATAATAACTTTTATCTATTTTATCCTCTGAGGCCTGTGATTTGCAGCCTCTGCCTTTGCTGCTGAGTCAGCTAAGTAACACACACACACACACACCTACACACACACACACACACACACACACACACGCACACTCTGTCTCTCTTATCTGCTCCAAACAGTGATGATGGAGCGTCTGCATTTCATTATCTCTGCAGTAATTCATGTTTGACGGCCCCCGTTTAACACACATGAACAACACACACAGCAGATCGAGTTCAGATGTGACGTCCAGCTTTCTTCCCTACTTTGCAATTTTTTTTTTCTCTCAGTTTTTTATTTGCTGGTTCTTTTCTTGCTGTTTCTGTGAAGGGAACGCAACAGGCTGAACAGAGAAAAACTATTCAGAGGGATGTAAACAAACAGAGATTGTGAGCAGGAGAGAGAGGGAGAGCCGGTGGTGTGTTTTGACCTTACTGGAAAGGAAAGGAAAAAGTGAAGGAAAAGAAAGCTATCGAGGAGATAAGTGATGAACTGACAGCCCATTGTACAAATACATGTTGTGTTTTTGACCCTTTAAGACTTTTTAAAGTTTCTACATCAGCTGTTAAGACCTGCAGCTCTGCGTGCTGTACAGATGAATCAGTTATTCTGACACAATGAGAGAAGTTATGACCTTCCTGACAGAACAAACATATAAACTTCTGTCATTTGTTTGTGTCTGAGAGCTGATGTGTGTGTGTGTTTGTGTGTGTGTGTGTGTGTCTGTGAGCTGGTGTGTGTGTGTGTCTGTGAGCTGGTCTGTGTGTGTGTGTCTTTAAGCGCATGATGACAAGTTAAATGTTCTCTTGAGAGGAAAATCTGTTCAGGAGATCTTTTAAAATGAAACATTACAGGAGGAAATCCAGCCTCAGCCTCCCCTGTGTGTGTGTGTGTGTGTGTGTGTGTGTGTGTGTGTGTGTGTGTGTGTGTGTGTGTGTGTGTGTGTGTGTGTGTGTGTGTGTGTGTGTGTGTGTGTGTGTGTGTCAGTTTGTCCATGTTTATGTTTCGAAATCCTGGTGAAGAAGCCAAAAACAGCCTGAACATTTTGTGTGTGTACCTGGTAAAACATGACACAAACAGACTATATATAATGTGTACATATACAGTGTGTGTGTGTGTGCGTGTGTGTGTGTGCGCGTACAGAGATGTCCCTCGCTGTCAGTCATTGTTTCCCCCGGCTCTTCTGTCCTGCAGTTATTTTTAACCTGTCGGGGTTTCTGTTCTACTTTTGGGCCAGAGAATGAGAGGAGAGAGATGGACAGAGGGAGACGGAAAAAGAGGGGTGAAACAGAGGAAGAGAGAGAGAGAGAGGGGGGGGTGAGCGAGGTAGAGTCAGAGTGGGAGAGAGAGAGAGAGAGAGAGAGAGAGAGGGGCGACTAAGCCTGT
Source organism: Labrus mixtus (assembly GCF_963584025.1). Lineage (NCBI taxonomy): Eukaryota > Metazoa > Chordata > Actinopteri > Labriformes > Labridae > Labrus > Labrus mixtus. The sequence goes on from NC_083620.1 coordinate 26,414,113, forward strand.
GGATCAGGAGGAGGCAGATTAAACTAAAGTCCCTGCTTAAGACTTCAAAGTTCAAACTCCTGCAGCCTCAACAGTTGTTCCTCACTGTCCTACACACTCGAGTGTGTGTGTATTTGTGGATGTGTGTGTGTGTGTGTGTGTGTGTGTGTAGGTATGCACGTCCATCTCTTCAAAATGTCTGTACTGGAAGGTGTGTGTGTTTCTGTTTTTGTGTGCACCTTTTTTCACGCAGGTATGAATGAGATTTTGAGTTTCTATGTGTCAGCAGGTTATTGCCTTTGTGTGTGTGTGTGTGTGTGTGTGTGTGTGTGTGTGTGTGTGTGTGTGTGTGTGTGTGTGTGTGTGTGCGTGCGTGCGTGTGTGTTTGTGATGGCACCCAACGACAGCCCTGACACTGACGGCTTTTGTGACCTGGATGGAACGTGACAAAAGTTCGGACGAGAGGATGACTCATGATTACCGATGTGTGACACCTCTGACATAGTGAGAGACAGAAGAAGAAAGGAGGGAGAGAAACGGAGAGATGGGCGAGCGAGGAAGTGATGAGTGAGGAAGAAAAGGAGAAGAGAGAGAAGGGATGAAAGAGAGAGCTTCAGATTTCAGGAAGCAGCAAAGTGCTTCATCTCATCCCAAATTTGTTCCAAATACGGACTTTTTGTTGATTTATTATTTGTGTGGAACGAGTTCACTTCATGGAATCAAACCAAGGACAGGCTGCTTTGACCTAACGTTTAAAAGAAAAAAACCTTTGAGATGATTTAATTATCATGGGGCTCGAATGTGTTGTATTAAGAGATAAATATTTGTATTTTTAAAGGATGTGCTGTGAAAGAAAACACTCAAAATGTTTTCAATTATTTTTCTCTTTGTGTTCAGATTATTTGTGTTTCATGAAATTAAGATTCAAACAGAGAGCAGAGAGGCAGCGAGGAGAATCTGTTAATATGTTAATGTGACTGCACATCAAGGTCAAACACTGACAAACTACTGCAACATAATGTGTGTGTGTGTGTGTCTGTGTGTGTGTGTGTGTGTCTGTGTGTGTGTGTGTGTGTGTGTGTGTGTGTGTCACGGCTGTCTTGGCAGTTTACTTGTTTCCTCGTTTGTTAAATGATTTAGGTTTTTTTTCTCTTATTTTGATGCTTCTGCTCCTCAGCTTCCTGTTTTCTTTATGTTTGAGTAACACACAAATTGCCATGTGCAAATGAGAAAATCACACCTGCCACTCATTAAACTCCTGAAGTGAATTAAAGTTCACACTTCAGGGCTTAGGGTGTAAAAAAAACAACAACTTTATTTAGAGATATTCACATGTGTTTTCTTGTAACTATAGGTTCACCTGCTACTGCTCGGTCCTGTTGTGAGTTATTTGAAGAATAATTTTCTCACCTTTGATGTATAATAAAAGGGAGGGCGTAGCCCGGCTGGCCCCTTCACACCAGCCGTCCCTGCATGTACACACACACACACAAGTAAACACACATAAGCACACATAAATGCTGCTCAAAATGGATCACATGCGCTGGTTGATGAAGCTATACGGGATAAGCAATGGGATATCTTTCTCATCTGATACATAAATCGACTTCTGTGGGTGGTGATAAATATTTTTTATTTGAATATTTGAATTGGATTTAATTTGCGGCAAACACTGAAACAATCATTAATCTGCATTTAAGCACTCTGATGGTAGTTTCAGAGACTGTTGAAATGTAAATCAATGATTGACTTTGTGTTAAAACACAGAACTGTACTTTTAGATTTCGCACCTCGACAGTCAGAACCCTGAACTCGCTCCAAACCGGCTCCTGCATCATATCAGCCCCCTCTCTGCTGCTGACATTGATTTGGTCTTATCTGCTAATCCGGCATCCCCGCTGAAGTCGACACTTCCCATCATGCTCCTCTGCAATGTTTGCCCGAGTGTATTCATGAACAGGAGATTGGCTTTGACCTCTGACCTCCGCCCAGCAGCTGCAGCAACAGGACGCTCCGTCAGCAGCTGGATGGAGGCCAAATCTTCCTCTCTCTCTCTCTCTTGGTGGAAAAGTTTCTCTCAACAGACAGAAAGTTTCTTCAAGGAAACAAAAAATAAAACAAAAGGGAGACACCAGAGATGAGAAAGTGTAGAAGAAGAAAAGAGAACTTAAAAGCTTTAAAGCAGCTGAGGGGAAAAAAAAAACATGAAAGAGTCGTCACTGTAGGAGCGAGCGACTGCACGCTGCCAACTGTCACATAATCTGCTTTTTTTTTTTTGTGGCAGCTCTGCAGAAAGGTGCTGGGAGCAGAGGATTGTGGGTAGGCAGGAGGCTGCCTGACTGAGTCGTCCCTCAGAGCTAGCCGAAGCAACAACGTCAGCTAAATAAAAGCAGGATGGAGAGGATGATTTCACGTTAAAACGCCCTTCAGTAGGGAGCAGTGTGTGTGTGTGTGTGTGTGTGTGTGTGTGTGTGTGTGACCTTGTACAGTAAGTAGCGGTTTGATTTATTGAACACAATGAATAGAAAGTAAAAACATAAAAAGAATGGAAACGTTGAAATGCACTCGAACATTTCAGATGAGGAGAGTACAGAAATGTAAAAAGCTAAAATATGCTCTGCAGCGTCTTAAAGCTTTTTTAAATCTGAAAAAAAAAATGAGACCAAATAAGAAAAAAACTGACAAATTTTTTTGAAATAAATAAATAAATGTGAGAAAATAAAAGACGAGTGGGCGGAGGAGGAGCGGAGGCGAACGGAGAACCTCATTAGCAGAGAATCAGTTGGATATAAAGATGGTAGATGTGATCATTAGGGCCGGGGGGGAGACAGACAACGCTGTGTGTGTGTGTGTGTGTGTGTGTGTGTGTGGGTGTGTGTGTGTGTGTGTGTGTGTGTGTGTGTGTGCGCGCGCTTCATGTTCAGAGGATGAAAGGGTTCATGGGGAAAATTTAGAGCCCAAAAGCTTGTCATTTAGGTCTTTTATCCCCTGTCTCTACATTTCCCCCTCCGCCGTCCGCCCACTCATCTTCTTTCCGCATAAATAAAAAAAAACAACCATCCTGAAAATGTTGCCAGAAAAATGTGTTGGAACATTTTCAGATGCAAAAACGAGACTTCTGAATGAAATTGAAGGCGTGCCATGAACGCCAAGGAGCGATGTTTGTGTTGGCAAAGCGGATGGTGAATGTCTTTGAGCTTTAATTGACGTCCGGTTGTAATCTCAGGATAAAGATCAGGAGGAAAACATGAAAGCATCTCTGCAAATATTTCATGTCTCCATGTTGGAGGGCTCGTAGCCAAAACGACACCTCAGCGCAGGATCGATATCCATCCATTGAGAGTGAAAAACATAAAGAGGGAATACATTAACCAAACATCATTAAATCTTTAAAGCTGCAGTGAGTTCTTCTTTTTTAAGAGCTTTGATTAAACCAGCGATCAACAATCCCTCTACAAGCCTCGGCGTTGGTTAAAGTGTAACCACAGTACACTTCATACAGAGATGCTTTGATTGTAGTTTGTTATGACCTCATCTCTAAAAGATGCAGATATATCGTATAGCGCGTGGTGTAAATGTAGACCATGCAGGGCTCAGGGAAACAAAAGCTCTGTTTAAGGGTTTTATTGCAAACCCCCACAAACAAAGAGAAGTATGCGTACATGCATTCTTTTATATATAGCTCTATAAACCCCCGGTGTACATAGTTCTGTTTATAAGTCCATCAAACGCTCGGCCCTGTTTCCCCTCCACAGTTGGCCGCGAGTCTCACTTTTTGTGTCGATTATAATAAAGCTTTCCAGTCATTAAAATGATGCATGTTAAGAAGCGTGCAGGGTGGCGCGGTGGTTAGTGCGCGCGTCCCATGTATGGAAGTCTTCCAAGGTGGGCGGCCCAGGTTCAAATCCGATCCTGTGCCTCCTCCCCCGCGCTCTCTGTCCCCCACTTCTGACTCTGTCCACTGTCCTATCTCTCAAATGAAGGCACAAAAAGCTCAAAAATAAATCTTAAAAAAAAATAAAAGTGTGCAGAAATATGATTCAAGATTCAAAAAACTTTATTGTCTATCACATCGTGACAGAAAATTACCTTTTGTTGAGGCTCAACATGAAAACATACAAACATTCACACTAACACTCACGTTAGGTCATAAATAGCTAAAAGTACCCGAAATAGGAAAACACACATGCACAGAATTTAAAAAACATTGCTTATTTAGCCTTGTTTAAAATGTGTATTGCAGTGATATGATATTAGAGTGTGCTTTCTGAGAGGTGTTGAAATAGTGACCGCGTTGTGTTTAAGGTTTAGTAGACTCTCTAAGACTTAATGAATTATATTAAAGGTGTAAGGGGACAGAGAAACGCAGGACGAGGCAAACATCCAATTTTTTTCTAAACTTTCTCATGAAGGTGACTTGGCTGAGGAGCCTCAGAGCAGAGCAGGAAGTAGAGCCTCTGCTCGGCAGCGTTCACACTTTGTTAGCACTTTGCTCCTCTCATGAATCGGCAACCGGGGCAGCAGATTGTAGAGGAGGCTCCGATAGCAGCGGGACGTAAAACAGACGCGTTGAAGGAGCCTCGCCGTGTGTACCACCTCACAGTATAACAACACCAATCAATAAGAGCGGACTCCAAACTTCCAGGGAGAGAGAGAGAGAGAGAGAGAAAAAGCTGAATGAACAAAAGGAAAGGAATCACACCTGTTAATCCCACAGAGAGACGCCTCGCAAAGCAAACACTTCTCTAAGATTCCACTCCTATAGCAGAAGAGAAGAGAGCGTTTGAACGCCGTCTGCGGGGTTTTGAAGTGTTATCGGCTCCCTCCTGCACGCCTCTCGCTAATTTTTCTATTTCTATGTAAATTCATCTTCCTGCCTCTCAGAAAGCCGCGGTGCAGAGAGCGAGCCGGGGAATGTGGTCGTGGCAACAAAATCGATGCATCGAGGATCACGCCGCGCGAATGTTCATCTTAAAACCGCAGCAAACACAAGGAGGGAGGGAGGGAGGGAGGGGAGGTAATTGGAATGTCCTTTTCAGTTGAACATCGTAGGATGAATTTATCCCTCTCTTTCTTTTGGGCGTTTTTTATTTCACTTTCTCTTTCTGTCCCTTTTCTTGATTTCCCTCTACATGGACAAACAGACACTTAAAAAATAGCGCCTCCCATCTTCTTCTCTCAGTTTGTCCAATCGATCGGCCCCTCCCTCCAGGTCTCCGTCTCTTTCGCTTAATCGTCCTCCTTTCTTCATCAAGGCCACGTCTTTGATCTCCGTCTATACCTCCTCTGTCTTCAGCCCACACTCTCTTTTTCTTTTCCGCTCTGTAGATGAATTCTCCACATTCGGCGGAGAGCGGTGGTGGAAGTTGCTCTGCGGAGCTTTGGGATCAATGCTAAGTGGGGAGAGTGCCGCACTTGCAAAGACACAAATTCATTTTCTCGGGGCTAATGTGCAAAGAGAACTCGATAAAATCTCGAGCAGTTGTTTTCTTGTTTGTGACATTGAAGGAACACTTTGCATAATTTGGCAGCAAAGCAAAGTGACAGATTTTTTTTCGTTGCAAAAATCTGCAGCAGACGTTTTTGTTTTTTTTTCCCCCGTCGCGTCTTCCTCTTGGTTTCTTTGCCTTCAGAAGCTTTTCTTTGTGCGGGGAGCTCAGGGCTGCAGCAGGGCGTGACGCGCCGCTCCAGAGCAGACAGTGAACCCTGTGAACACCAGGATCACGTAGACCTCGGATCAGACTGTCAGACTTCATGTGTGCTGTCATCGTATATAGAAGGAGGACATATAGAAGTTGAACATCACTGGTGTGTTTACAGGCAAACCTGCAGAGTCTGGTGTTGTGTGAATATGTTTTATGTTTGTAATGAACAAATCACTGTTTGCTACAAAAGCCACATGTCATTGAAAGTATCGTTTAAAATGTAGCCAGGGAGCAGAGAGGGTTTTGTAATCTTTAAAAATGTATTCAAGGGGAAGCTCTAATTGGACAATATTTTATTATAAGCAAAAAAATCAATATATGGGGAGGGGGGTTAAATTCAGAAGACAATACATATTTCCTCTTGAAGCTCTTATTTTTAATGGCTAGTGGACATTTTGAAATGTTCACAATAACTTTTAGACACAATAGGTCATCGATTATATAAAAAAAACATTAGTTTCACTCAAACTGCATGCTGGGAGAAGTTGCTGCATTAGAATCACATGAGGTTAATGGTCTCCTGCAGAGAAGCAGCGTGGTGTGCTGCAGATCAATTCTCCAATACGGTGAAAGTAATCAACCAGAGTCCATCGAGTCGGATCATCAGCTGATGAGAGAAACGTTTAATATCATGAACAACAGCAAAGAAGAATAATGACTCATACTGTGTTTATGCAAAACTGTGAAATACAATGTACTGCTCTGAGTGTGTGTGTGAGTGTGTGTGTGTGTGTGTGTGTGTGTGTGTGTGTGTGTGCGTGTGTGTGCGTGTGTGCGTGTGTGTGTGTGTGTGTGCGCGCGTGTGCGTGTGTGTGTCATTGCCTCACTCTCTTTCACTACCCTTTGAATGCTGGAGCTGTGTTTCCATGGCAACGCTGACCCCTGGGAGTCAATGTTATTTTTTTCACACAAGTAGCCTCTTTACAATTCCTCCCTCTCTCCCTCTCTCTCTCTCTCTCTCTCCCTCTCTCTCTCTCTCCCTCCCTCTCTCCCTCTCTCTCTCTCCCTCTCTCTCTCTCCCTCTCTCTCCCTCCCTCTCCTCCCACTCTGTTTACCTCTCTACCTTTTCGTCTCCTGTTCGCTCAACGACTCGCACTTCATCGCTTTTCCTTTCATTATGAACCAAAAACATGGAGACAAAACTCTTCAGTAATGTTCAGCTTGAGCTGCTGAAGGTGCTCTCATTGCGATAACTTATACTTCATATATATATCTCTGATCTTTCTCCTACACGGCTGACACAAACACACACAGACACATCAACAACTCTGTATTCAGACATGGTTCTCTCGCTCTCTCGTCTTTTCTTTGGCGCTTTTAGTCTCCGTCCTTCTCGAGGACGCCTCTGAAAGCAGCGCCCCGACAAAGTCCTTTTCACACCGACCTTGCCTTTAAAGTCCGCTCTGAGCTGAGCGATGTGGGCTCCGACTTACAGAGTTTTGCATGACAAAAGAACGATTTTTCATCTCTGATCTTCATCGCATAACTATCCTTCATTTTTCTCACTTCGCTGCGTAATTTGAATTCAGGAGGGCTGGTTTGTCATGCATGATTAATCGCTAAATCACAGGTGTGACATTGTCTCTTTCTGACTCTCTTTTGAACATATGCTGCGGAAAGTTCACTTTGCTTCCTCCTGCCTCTGATTCTTTGCCCACATCTTCTAAACCCATGAGTTCAGCTGAATCAAAAGGAAATCCTTTACTTCAATTTCCCTGTTCAGGAACGTTCAAGTGATGCACAGATGATGCTTATTTTTAAAAATCCAGCCGAAGCGTCTTTGCTGTAATAACAAAATGAATCTGTTTCAGAAGATTAACCTGTGATTTTTTCTCTGCTCCTTCCAAACAGGCCAAGCTGATCGTCCCAAACAGTACGGCGGGGCTGATCATCGGTAAAGGCGGCGCCACAGTCAAAGCAGTGATGGAGCAGTCCGGGGCGTGGGTCCAGCTATCCCAGAAGCCCGAGGGCATCAACCTGCAGGAGCGAGTCGTCACCATCAGCGGGGAGCCCGAGCAGAACCGCAAAGCCGTGGAGATCATCGTCCAGAAGATTCAAGAGGATCCCCAGAGCTCCTCCTGCCTCAACATCTCCTACTCCAACATCACCGGGCCCGTCGCCAACTCCAACCCCACCGGTTCTCCTTACGCCAACTCCACAGAGGTCATGCCGGCCGCGGCAGCCGCTGCAGCAGCCACGGCTTCCTCTCTTCTGGGCCAGGCCAGCTTGGCGGGCGTCGGCGCGTTCCCGACCACCATGTCCAGCCTCTCAGGCAATGATCTGCTCGCAATCACCTCCGCACTCAACACTCTGGCCAGCTACGGCTACAACACCAACTCCCTGGGCCTGGGCCTAAACCCCGCCGCCGCCTCAGGCGTGTTAGCCGCTGTAGCAGCTAATGCTAACCCAGCAGCAGCAGCCGCAGCTAATTTGTTAGCATCCTACGCTAGCGATGCATCCACCAGCGCAGCTCACCCGGCCACTCTCGGAGGTTTCTCCCTGGGGTCTCTGGCTGCAGCTACAGGGGCGACCAACGGCTACTTGAGCGCCGCGTCGCCACTGGTGGCGTCATCTCTACTCGCTACAGAGAAGCTCGGAGAAGGAGCGAAGGAAGTGGTCGAGATCGCCGTGCCGGAAAACCTGGTGGGAGCCATCTTGGGGAAAGGCGGGAAGACGCTAGTGGAGTACCAGGAGCTGACTGGCGCCAGGATCCAGATCTCCAAGAAGGGCGAGTTCATCCCCGGAACCCGGAACAGGAAGGTGACCATCACGGGTTCCCAGGCCGCCACGCAGGCCGCACAGTACCTGATCAGCCAGCGAATCACCTACGAGCAGGGGGTACGCGCCACCAACCCACAGAAGGTGGGCTAAACCTGACAGCCAATGAGAAACGAGGAGGAAAAGAGGAAAAAAAAAAAAGAGTGGGGGCTCGGGGGAGGAGTATAAAAAAATTGAGAGTGAGAATGGAAAAAGGAGAGGAGAGCAAGAATGTCAGAAGGAAATCGTCCGCGCCGTTTTCTTCTGCGTGTTTTCAGTATTCTTTATTAAAAAAAAAAAGTTTTTTGACGCGGAGCAAAAATGTGCTGAGAAGACGAGGAGGGAGAGGAGCGAGTTGTCACGCTGAAAAACCAAGAAAAAAATGTGTAACATGTAAATAAGGTTTTATTACTTAACGTCTTGACCTTTTGGGATTTTTTATTGTTTTGTTTCTTGTTTTTGTTTTGTTTAGTAAATTAAGCTGTCTGTTTGTTTGTGTATTGTGTGGACAAAGCTGAATGCCATGTAGACAGGCCGACTGCCTGAGAGGCTACAGGAAGTGAGGGGAGTGAGGGAGGGGCATGGGCACGGAGGGGGAGGGGAGGAGGGTTCTACCAGGTACAATCCTCCACCCCCCCCCCCCCACCCCCCCTTATCCAAAATCCCTTCCTTATGGAAGCAAACCCCTTACCCCTCCCTCCCCCTGAAGCCCACACTCACCACCCTCCTGCAGGGTTTTTGTTTTTCTTCTAGATTTGATTTGCCCCTCAGCCCCCTCGCCCCACCTCCCCCCCAAAGCCCCCGTCACTACTTGCCCCCCACCCCACCCCACCCCAACCCCATTTATAAGGTTTTATAATGAGCAAGACTGCAAACTTCAGCCCGGTGTGTGAAGAGAAGGAACGTCCCCGACTTCCCTCGACCACTCTAACACTCTCACCTATGATCTCATCTCCCCCCTCCTCCCCTCTATTTGGGGGAGGGAGGGTGAGGTGAACGAGGGGGGGGGGGGGGGGGGGTGTTGGCGGGAGAGAATCAGTTGGGCGTTCCTTCATTTGCACACACAAGCACACCCGATCTCCACCCCCCATTATACCCCCATGATGTATCCCACAAGCAGTGCAGCGCCGCAGGGGGTGTAATGACACGTAGTGCCCCCCCCCGTCCCCCGTCCCCCCCTGTCCCCCATACGCAGCTCTAGTGTTTGAGATAGACGGCCCCGGCGCACGCTGATGACCTCACGTAGTGCGAAAACCTAGAAAACGACGAGAGTGATACTGTGCAAGCTGCGGCAAACACACAGGATCTGTGGCATTCTCTGCATCTGCTGTGATAATTCTGTTAATGATTTTGTCCTGATTATTACGATAGAAATCATCACCATCGTCATTATTTATTAATGAGTTCACCCATAAAAAACTCAGTTATTTCTTTTTTTTATCTGTGAATTCAGGTTGACATGAATGTAAATGAGACTATTTTTGATTTAAATCTTTTTGTTTTTAATTTAAGTGGATTGAAGATGAATAGTAATGTCACATAGTGTAATATATGTCTTATTTAAGTCCAGTAAGAAAGCCGCCCCAGGCATTAAGGTCATTAGAGTGAAGGATCACCTTCTATATATCCAGTCAGAGAGCAGACCAGGGAACACGAACACACACACACACACATGTACACACACACACACACTATAATGCCATGTTTGGTGCTAGAAAAGGGAATTCTCCATATCTATGATGCAGACTGCAGGGAGACCTCGATTTTTAGCAAGAACATATCTTGAAACCACTCACAACACAGGCTGCTGTGCAGCGTTTTAGCAGCTATATTAACCTGAAACCTCCTGTTATCATGCTAAGCTAACCGAGCTAATGCTGCAAATATCCCTGCTGTTCTATATCTGTAGTGAAATGCCCTGCTACAGTTTGCCTACAATGTCAAATTGTTACAAAAAATGAATAATTGAGTTGAGCTGAGACTCGTTCTCAGATGAACTGCTACAGCCTGTGGTCTCCAAACCCTAAGATGAACCACAGACGAGATCAAGTTAGAGCACTTAAGACTCACTACGTACTACTGAGAAATGCAAACATTGAGTCAGAGGAAACACTGAAACTTGACGAGGGAACATTGTTGGCCCCGGGTGCACTGCTAAATCTGCAATCCTCGCTCGTAGATTTTGCTGTTTTCAGGCAGCGTGCATATCAGTCAGGGAGACGAATATCCTCACTGATCTTTGCCCTTATCAAGCATCCGTCCGCCTGCCGATCAGGTAAAGGGCAGACAGGAGAGATTTCAAAACATACATCCAGAGAGATGAGCTCGTTTCTGCCTCCGGCAAGCTGCAGGTCTCCCATGGCAACAGGTTCACTGCCCACTGTAGACCCAGGAGGCTGCTGAAGATGTTTCTTTTGTTGTTTATTTTTTTGTTTGTTTGGTGTTTTGTTTTTTACAATCGGAGTACACTGAATTTTGTCTTAATGCACTGTGAAGCGAGGGAGCGGCTCTCTCGGCCTGTGAGGTCAGGGACGTGAGCTGTAGTTATTGGACGGCTTTTGTATGGCAGGGATAAAAAAAAAAAAACTAAAAAAAAACACACACATATATGAAATATATGTCGAATGCATATGAAGAACTTCACAAGGAAATTGACGTATCATGTGTGAATACTGAAGGAGAGTAGGTCGATGAAGAAGATCAATCAATGAGGTCAAGAGTTTGAGATCATTAGAGTCTTCTGTCCTGTGGTCCTGATAAAGTGTTGTGTAATGAGAGGGTGGGATGTTGGGGGAGTGTTAGGTGTCCAGAAGCAGATTAAAAGAGACTGGAACAAATTCTAAATTTCAATTTTCTATTGCAGCTGTGTCTTTTTCATAAAATTGATAATGTACTGTACATCCAACGAGCAAAATCCTGGACACAAACTCCAACAGGAGACCAAGTGTGATGAATGTAAAAATGACAAAAAATGTGGAGGGGGAGCATTTGATTTATTGACCTAAGCAGCCTCGTGAGGGGAGGAAACTCCTCTAAGATTAAAAAAAAACCATCAACTTAAGATTCTTTTGAAACCAATCCGACCCCAAAGTCCTCTGAATGTGTCACTCTGAGTTGGAGCGCCAGTGAGGGTTTATCTCCACAGCTTGGTAAGGAGGCTTCTTTACTCCCATCTAACACCATCCACACTCTCCTCACCCTCCCTCCCACCCGTCCTCCAGTGCACTCCCATCCTGACACCCCCCCTCTCCTCCTACCACATCGCTCCATGGGTGACTATGTCTGGTGTTTACGATCAATGCATGTCTGCTGCTTGCCCCCTGACAAAACACCACAGATCGAGTCTCGGTTCTCTTTTGGCTCGGAGACGCCCCTGACGCAAGAATTTCGACCACACCTGCAGAGGAAGTGGTAGCTGAGGCCGCAGGGCACCAAACACTCTTAATCTGTCTGTAACATTGATTTGGAATACCTTGCTGCACAGACATAAAAACATACACATATCGTGAGGGAATATTTTAGCGTTGATGGGGACTGACTGGAGCTTTGTTTGATATTTAGAGGCAGAGGAAGAAAGTGTGCTTTTGTTCCACTGTGGGGCTGTACTGTGCTGTAAGCAGGGTTTTTATTCTACTGCTTTATTTATCATTCATAGAGGGGGAAAAGATGCTGAGGATTTGCTTGCATTTACACCTCTTTCATCAGTGTAAATTGAAAATGTGTTCGTTCTCACTGTTGGTTGTCTACCAAGGAATTTATAGGACTGTTCTTTGAACTTTTAACCAGCATTTCTCAATATTTTCTAACATTTTTAATGGTTGAACCAACGTTCAATTAGTTAAAATGATTTTGGAAATAGTTATTTTTACATTCTAAGCTTTTGTTATGTTATTATCCTTCAGGGCCGGCCTGCTTTGCATCTTCTTGAAAAGCCATAAGGTGCAGATTATTATTTTTAAGAGCAGGTTCAGTTTGTTGCCAAATTTTCCTGAAGAGCTTCGAGTAGATAACTTCCTGGTGTGCAGCACAGTACATGCACGATGGAATAACTGCATTGAAATCTCTGTTCTAGTTCTCAGCTGAGTTGACGGATACGGGACAGTTACTTCATCTCATGAATCAAAACTTAAGTTCGATATTTCCTGGTTTGTCTTTTTAAAAACAGCCGATCTCTTTAGTAAACGTACTGTTAGGGGGCTTGAGATAAAAAAATGTGACTCGTACTGGAAGCAATACATGTAGTGGCATGTCGTCTTGTCCTGTCTTTAATCCTCCGTCTGCCGTAGGAGCTTTTTGGACTTACCTGTAGATGTTGAATAGGTTTACACAGGTCAAGTTTTTGTTTTCATTTGTGGAAGATGCTGCTATTGAATAATAACTGATGTACTGAAAATACAAGGTTAAAAACATATCGAAACCTGTCCTTTAGCTGAAGTGGCAGTGTAATACACGCTCAGTGATAAGCTGAAGATAAGTTCATAATAGTGTCATTCTAACCTGAAGTTAAACCTGTGCCAAAATAGGTCTTTAAATGTGTTGTTTTCCACCACATTAGATAAGAGGAGACATACTTTTATATTAAGAAAATGTGAAAAGTGCCAAATGAAGCATATTTATCATTGACATATGAAGGGATTAACCACATGACGGTTTATTCAAAGTAACGCTGGAGTCGCCTCAGTACTGCAGTTAGTTTCAGCCCTCTCTGTTCCTGCCACGCGATGAGGGGGCCGCCATGTTAGCCGAGTGTTAGCCAGGCCTCTGGGAACTACACGTCCCAGAATGCAACAGCACTATGACTCTGGGGCTAGACAAATCAATATAGTCATAGGTCGGCGTCATGATGCTTCAAAATGTGACTTGATAGCATTCTTAAATACAGCCTTTTATAGTTAGAATGAAAATGTATTTTGTGGAAATAGATGTTATCTTTTTTGCACGTCTATATTGCATGATATCAAAGTGAAGCGTGAACAACAACAACAAAAAAAAACAGGAAAAAAGCAAAGAAACAAAAAAGAAGCGACAAAAAAAAAAAAAATTAGGCATTCAAGTGTGTGGCATTCATTTTTTCCGGAGACAAAATCTTTGCATGCCGATAAGGGGTCGAGCATTTTGATATTGTTTTAACACGCGTTCAAATGTTTGTTGTTTTCTCTCGATGCGACCGCGCTGAGTCCTGGTGAACAAAATGTTTTTTTCGACTTCACAAACAGAATAAGTATTTTGTCTTTTTGACTTGTCTCACCTTCCTCTAAAGGATTAAAAAAAAAAAAACTCTCGAACAAAACCTAGGAATATTTTTGCTACTTGCTGAGCGAGCTTGTACCAAACGTTCTCAGTTGCTGCCAAACTTTAGAGAAACAAAAAAAAATAATCAGGATTGAATTTCAAATGAAGACTGAGATTGTCCATGAATGTACTCACCTCTGCATAAGTTTGCATATCACTCCTCTGACCATGACGTGCAGTAGAGGCTTTCCTGTGTTTTTCCTGTGTTTTTTGTATTCTAACATTACTAACCCTCGATGCGCTGTCTCGAGCTCTGAGTTGAACTCTGTTTTCTGTCCTTTGACCCCCCCCCCCCCCACACACACACACACACACACACACACACTCACACTCACAGCTCTGGCCTGTCCTGTCCTTGATATGCACCTTATTGACCTCAAATATAACACGGAGCATCTCTGGCCCCGCCCGCTCTGTTTCGGCAAAGGGAGTGAGAAAGAGGGAAGATAAACTCCCCCTCCTTCACCTTCTATTCCCCCCCCCCCCCCCCCTTAAACACACACACACACAAGTCTGTCTGGGTCTCCCTCAGGCGCCTCGCTGCAGAATTTGGGACAGATTGTGTTTTCACTCCGCTGATATGCAATCCAAAGCTCTGATCTCGGGGAGAGAAACAACAGCCAACATTGCCAGTGTGTGTTTTTTTTTAAGGCGGTAATGTTTTGAATCCTGATTCCACCCCCGCTCTCTCTCTCTCTTTTTTATTTTTGTTTTAATTCGATGCTTTATTGGCTTCAGTGTCAAAGAAAAAAAAAGTTTAAAAAAAAAATTGCCAAAGCGTGTCCACCTCCTTCCTTTTTTATGCAAGCTCAGTTTTTTTTTTTTTTTTTAAGTGTGGTCATGTTTTGTATCCTGACACAAGTTGCCATAGGAAACGACCCACTTCTTTAAAAAAAAAAAAAAAAACTCCCCAAAAAGAACAAAAAAACAAAAATTCTCTGCTCCTCCCGACATGTTTGCACTAAACGTCCTGCTGTTACTGTGCACGGCAGGCCGAGCTGAGGGGGGGTCAGTGTGCGAGACTACTGTAGATGTGTAGCCTTACTGTAGGTGTATTTCAATGTGCATGCTCCTCTCTCTCTCTCTCTCTCTCTCTCTCTCTCTCTCTGTCTGCTTCAGGTCGCTTCTTGCTCGTGCTGTCTGTGCTGACACGTAGCTGGCTAGCCATGTTTTCTTCTTCTCCTCTCCTTTTTAATTTTTTTTTTGAATTGTTGTGATGTGTAGAGGAATGCAAACTTAACTCTCACCAGGTGACCTCATCGCTTCTCAGTGGGTGTGGCTCTCTTTGACATAGTCCCCTCCCCCCTTCTCCACCGCCACCTCCACAAACCCACTCTCACCCACACCCACCACTGACCCTCCCCACCTCTACGACATTTTATGGGACCCCTCTCTCCCCCCTTTTTCAACCACCCCCCCTTCCTCCCCCCCCACCAACTCGGGCCCCATCGAAGCACCAGCAAGTGTAGACTGCATTTGTCATATCACTGTTTTTCTGTTCCTTCTTCTCGTTCTCTGTTGGTTTTTTTTTTTTCCTGGTTTTTGATTTGTACTGTATGCTCTGTCTAACCTATAGACCAGTTTTAACTAAATGCCATTTCTGTGTGTAGCCTGTTTACCCCTCCCACACACACACACACACACACACACACACACACACACTCTTCCATGCCCTCTTTTTTGCACTTTCACTGCCCACTCCTCCTCTTCGCCCAAAAACATACACACACACTTTCCTCCTCCACCTCCCACGAGTCTCTTCTCTCTCTCTCTCGAGTGCCAAAATAGAACAGAGAGGAAGTAACAAAAACAAAAAAAAAAAAGACAACAACAACAACAACAACTACCATTCCAAGCGTTTCTTTGAGTTGTTCTTGTGTGTCGGACATCCATCCTGGAAGCACCCATGAAGCCAGCATGCTCCGCCCTCATAACATGATGTCGCTCATGACGCCTCAACTTGAACAGCACCTTGCCCCCCACCACCACCACTCCTCCTCCTCCTCCTCACCACCCCCCACAGAGCTAAACCCGACAAGGATTAACCCTTCTGCAGGTTGGCTACCTACCTACTGTCCTGCCTCTCAACCTACCTAAAAAAAGCCCCACCGCTCATGCCAGCTGCTTTCCTAATCTGTCATCTCTTCAGCCTGTGGGACTTCATTGATTGTGTGCCATAGTGTTGGGGGCACCTTTCACTCTCCTCACCCCCCCCCCCCCCTCTTTCTACCCCTCACCCCTTTCTCTCTCTCTATCCCTCCCTCCCTCTCTCGCTCTCGCTCCATTTGATTTTTCTCGATGGGAAAGATTCAAAAACTCCATTTTCTAATGATGATTTTTTTTGTTGTCGTTTAACATCCAAACCACGCACGCCGACACACGCACCGCCCCTGCGCGGTGGTGTGGGGAGTGTTTTACGCACCGTCAGCTGCGCAGCCATCCTCTGTCTTCTTGAACTTTTTTGAACTTTCACCCCCCTCATGAACTTTTATTGACCTTCTTCCTCCTCCTCCTCCTATACCCCCCTTCTGTGTTCATCCAACTGTTTGGACGATAACTCTCATTCCATCCCCCAAAAAACCCTCTCTGAGACTGTGCAATGCTAGCTGATATGATTGGATTTTTTTGTTTGTTTGTTTGTTGCTCATCATTGGGGACAATTCTCTGAGATATAAGTCGGAAAAAAAAGAACAAAAAAAAAAAACATGAAAGGAAAAAAAAAAAAAAAAACATCCAAAAAAAAGAAATGCAGACAAACAAAAAAAAGAAAAAAACACTAAGCAACTGTTTCTCCACAATTTCATTTTTGTTCTCTCTCATTGTAAATATTCTTGTCAGATTTTTTGCCGAGCTGTAAAGAGAGAAGTGTTGAGCAGAAAGGGGCCGGCAGCATAAAGAGGTACTAGTGGACGCGTGGACCATCACTCTTCATCCTCTGTATCCGATAGTTAGGTCTGCCTGTATAATCGGCTATGCTAGTTCTACTGTGTTAACCTGTGCTGTTGTTATTAGTGTTGATTTACCTACTGTATTCGCTGTTTAGCTTCCTGGTTGCCTAGCAACTCTTTAGAAACCTGTGCTCATCGAGTAATAATTCTAACCTTGAGAAGTAGTCCGAGCCATTCTCAACGTAGGCTTGTTTTTGTACATTTGTTGATGTTTTCCTAGCCGTGAGTTGTAGTGGCGCTAGTATCTTTTATCATCAGCCATAGTTATTGAAATTGCTTGGTCGTGTTAGATACATATCATCGTGGAAAACGGCTCGACTCGGCTCCTCCAGGTTGGAAAAAAAGAAACCCAGGGAGGTGGACTGATTTCTTTAAAAAAACAAACAAAAAAAAAAAAGAATACAAAAGCTCCTCCCGGGCTACAAAATGAGGACGCTGAGCTGCTAACTTTTGTGCAATACAGTCCTAGTTTACATCACATGACATGATAGTTTAGAGACGACTAACGTCTGCAGGGGACGCTCAAACAATCCCGTCCGACTGCAGAACCCAAACTTGTGACATATCTCATATATGGCCTGTACATCCGAGACATTTTGAAAGTATTACCGTGAGATTCGACTTCCACCATTTCACCACATTGCTCTGAGCTCCACTCTTGATTTATGCTGCCTGCCCCATCGCCCTGAGAACACCACATGAGCTATTTATTTCTCAGACTATTATTATTATTATACTATTAATAAATAACAACGCAACAAGAAAAAAGGGAACGACTGGAAAAAGGTGAATTAATATTAGTATTGTTTTGTTTTTATTTTTTAGTATTTTAGTGGTTGCTTTTAACAACATTCATTAACTGACTTAAAGAGTATTTGAATATTTAATGTAATTGTAGCATTGTGTTTGTAAAGAGAAAAAAAACCTAGTGAGTTGTGTTTCTTGACTTGTGGATTACCAGTGAAGTGGGCAATCTAGTGCTAATATATATGAGGTCTTTTTTTAAGGATTCTTATTTTGCGACAGCAACAGCAGTCATTATAAATGTTCATTTTAGCATCACCTGTCTTCCGTTGTCTTATTCTTCACCTTCCACCACACTCTGCATCATCACAGTAACACATCGCAAGTCTGGGGGTGGGTGTGTGTGTGTGTGTGTTTGAGTGTGTGTGTGTGTGTGTGTGTGTGTGTGTGTGTGAGAGTCATGGAGTGTGTATGTGGGTCTGTGTGAAATGTTGGAGCAGATGTGTGTTTGTTTGTCATGAATGTGCATGTGAGTGTGAGTTAACAAATCTGTGTGTTTATTTGTTTGTGTCTATGCAAAACGTGCTAAATGTGTGTCTGTCATGAGTGTGTGTGACTGTTTGTTTGTGTGTGTGTGTGTGTGTGTGTCTGTGAGGGTGGGGGTCAGGGTGGGTGTTCTGTCTAGTGTCCACCAAAAGCTAAAACCTGTCAGGCTTCCATACTTCCTGATGGAACCTCCTGACGTTATAGCTGCAAACCCTCATCATGTGATCTGACTCAACTCGACTGTCCATAACCCCCCCTTCAGTCACCTGACCAAACCAAATCAACCAATCACTGTCCACCACTACCGCCTCCCCCCTGCGCCATCCTCTGCTGCACACCACGTCAGCCCCATGTGATGTTCTCCATCGATAACATACTACTGTCACACTCTACTGTTACATGCAGCTCTGAGGAGAAATACACATTCAGGCGCTCCAACGTGACGGGCGCTTGGTTTTTGTTTTTATAAATGTTTCATCAGTTTGAAGATGAAACAAATGCTTCTTAAGTATACCTCAAGGTGTTTGACTTGTAAAGGGTCACTTCACCCAAAATCTAAAAGTGTTTTGTTCGTTGATGTTTTGAGATATTTGTCTCTTTAATTTCTGACTCCAACCCCAATACAATGGAGTTGAAATGTATTTAGTTAATGATGCACTAAAAATTAACATTTAAAGCTCTTTTTTTCTGAAACAGTTACCTCAATGACAACCGTTTTTTATTTGGACTATTTTTACTGCAGAACGTGGGTCCAATGAAAACGTTTAGTGCACCAAAAACAAAGTTCCTTCTTTGGGGTTGGTGACAGAAATCTTAAAGAAAGATTTAAAGCCGATCTTATCTGCCAAGTTAGATACCTCTAGAAATAATGTTTGGATGGAATGACCCTTTAATCTTCATAAGATGCACTTGGTTGAAATGTGTGTATTTGTCTCCAGAGCTGTTTATTACATTAAGCTCTTCATACTACTGTACGTGCTGCATACTACCTTACCAGGTCAGATTCCACCTTAACCTGTCTCCATGCCAACCACCGAGGAGCCTGTTGCATGGCAACCCGGCTTCCGCCCACAACAAAAAAAAAAAAAAAAAAACAACCTACCAACCAACCATCTTCCTCCACCACCGTCGAGGCCACGCCCACCTGACAATGATCGTTCCTTTAGAAGAAGAGGTAGAGGAAGAGAGAGGGTAGATGAGGGATGAAGAGTGGTAGTTGTGATTCTCAGGGTGTCTTATAATAATAATATGAATCTACTGTTTAGTCTGTTCTCCGCTCTCTCACTGGTGTCCTGTCGCCCCCAAAAACTGAGCCCAAAGACGATCATGTCCTTCCACCAGAAAATTCCTTTGATTGACTACTGACCAACCCCTCTCGATCAGTTGATTGATAGTATTGATTGACGCTACGCAGCCAGTCAGGTGAATGAAGCGAGTTACTGTAACTAATGTTTACAAACCCAAATGAGACCAACAACGCTGTTGAAAGAATGTCTAGGACTTAAAAAAAAAAAAAAAAAAAAGAGAAGAGACAAATCTCTGAAGAGTACTTATTTCTAAATGATGGAACTTTTTTCGCTTACTTTCTATGTGACATGAGGTAATGTAATTTTTTTCAATCATTGCATGTGACTATTTTTGATTTGCAATGAAACTGTTAGAATGGATGGTACATTTGTGACGTCAGTGCAACGTTGAGACGCCGACGCTAGGAATCAATGTCGGTTGTCTTATTACAGTGTTTTCATGTCGCCGTGAGGAGTGCTTATGGACCAATGAATGCTAAATGTGTGACCATACAAAGCTGTAAAGGTTTTGTTTATTTGTACATGGTTATGGGTAAAATAAACCATTGAAGCAAAGTAACATCTTTAGTCTTAAAGAGCAAGCCCTCACACATTTCTCTGTAAAACCAGAATCGGAAACTTTGATAATGCAGTAGAGACTTTGTTAAGAGGTAAGTTTAAACAGTAAAAGTTGATCCAACATGGCACCTGGTAATGTGCTTCCATTCAGATATTATTCCAGGGGTTTTCCGAGGGCTGGATTTAGTCGAGTCAACGTGTTAGAAATGTTTAAAAGATGAAGACAATCAGGGTTTGATCCACCTCCACACATCACCTTCCTGCCCTCCCTGCACCCGACAGGCATCACAATCAAGAAGGGGGTGGGGTTCAACTCTCTGACATATCCATCTACCCACAATCCTCCTGTGCACCAGCGTCATCCGATCAACAAACACCTGCACCCCGCATCCAACCATGACTCCACAAAACAAGCCAGCCAATCAGCTCCTGTGACCGCTGGCCAAATCGTCTCCGCCCTCTCCATGCCATCGGCTAAGCGGCTAGTGGCTTTTTTTTTTTTTTATTGCGCTGCTGTTGCAAAGCCCCCTGGGAAATGGAGTCACAGTTTCACAGCATGGTTCCGACCAACCTCTTGTCACTCTCCTTCCACACACCTTTCTCCATAAGCCACTAAAGAAGTTCCTCCGGCTTCCAGCGAGAAGGTCACGGCGTGTTGTGGTGTGTTTTTTTAGAGTGCACAATGATACACGATCCTGATCACTTGGATCACTGCAAACAAGCACGTACACACGGGTCATCCAGGACGCTAAAGCAGCCTCAATAAATATCCATTCTTTCAAACTGCACATTTATAAGGCTGCAGCATCTAAATCTCGAACAACCTTTATCCATAAACTGTGACTATATTTTATTAGAGGGAGATTTCAAACACTTTTTTTTCATGGAGGCTGAAGTTCAAAGTGAGCAAAACAATCTGATTGGTTCATTCAAACCTCCTTCATTAGAACCACACTTTGGGGTCTTTAACATGAGGCGAGACTGAGACCACAGCACCTTTAAAATACAAATTCTCTCCAACTCAAACAAGCTTGTCAGGGTTATTTATGTAGAAGAAGATTTTGTTTGCAGCCAATCAAAATCTTAATCACTTATGATGCGTTTATTTCCTGGAAAAGGTCTTTACATTTCCACATTGATCCTCAGAAAACAACGACTTTATATTCCAAAAATATTCGCGGTATGATTTTAGAAACAGAGGCAGATTGTTTATTTGCAAAAAAAAAACTGCAAGAATGAAGATCCTGTACTTCTCCTTCTGCCTTTAAGACTTCACAGGAACAACAGGGGAGTGTTCCTTTTGGACAGGGGCGTAACCATGGTAACAAAAAAAACAAAGTTAAAATCTCAGACAGAAAACTCACAGCAGAGAGCTCTGCGAGGACGAGGATGAGGATGACTCAGACAAACAGGAAGACTCTTGAAGTTCATTAAAGCAATTCGATAGTTTTTCTCTCAGGAAGTAGAAAGCTGCACGATCAGTGACGACAAATCTTTGAAGCTGAAGAAATTATTTAAATCAGAAAAGCCAATTAAGCTAATTAAAATGTTATTCAGTATTTTTTTTTTTTTAAAAGATCTTCTGTTATATCAGAGGACATGTTCATCACAAACTTACGACTCAATCACAGCAAAACTACAAAATGACCCTATAAATGACATCACTTTGGTCACGGCAAGGGCCACATTCAATTAATTCTCCCTGCCAAAGGGCCAAATTGTAGTTTACAAAAACGATCAATTATGAATCAATTATTAAAAAAAATCAACTATGTCTCAAATTGAACTCAACATATACCAGTGATCAGATATTATTATGGATGTATTTCTGGTTTTCATGATTTCATGGCAGATTTTGTCATCTTTTCTTCATGTTTCCAATTAATTGATGTGTATAAATTGACCTGAGGGCCACGTTGAGGGTTGATGGGGGCCGCCAGTTGCCCACCCCTGCTCTAGAGGATGGCTACCGTTTGCCCCTAAAAAAAGCACTGCTTTTAAATCAGTCGATCTTAATTTGTGTAGCACCAATTCATAACAGATCTTATCTCAAGACACTCTCCAAAGAGGAGGTAAAAGACCTTACTCTTTGATATATGACAAAGACCAAACTTAAATCCACCATCATGAGCACTTAGCAACATTTAGCAAAAGTTGCAGCGGCAAGAAAAAACATCCTTTAAGAGGCAGAAACCTCAAGCAAGACTGGTGATGAACAGACATCTGCTGAAACTGCACCGGGCTTTAAAGATAGGATAAGGGGAGATTGCAGTAGGAAGGATATCGGGACAGAAAAGTTTATCTCGACTTCATAATGCCAGCGAGCACAACATGCCTCCTCTTGTTGGACCCTCTTTGTGTATCAGCAGAGGATTCTTTCCGCCTCCATGAAAACTTTCAGTCACAGCCTTATCTCAGTGTGTTCCTGCATTAGAACGACGTCTTCTTAGAGGTTCATATGCAGGACATTATCTAAACGTGGGCCCTGGAGCTGGGCTCCATTGTGCTGATGAATTTTAATGTGCCTTAGTTCAGCTCCCAAAAGGTGTAGTGAGGGTGTGTCAGAGCCACAAACGCCTCTGAGGATACAGGAGGTAAGTTGCTCAGAGGGGTTTTTTATAACCTACAATAAGACAGGATGAAATGTTCTTAAATAAGAATATTAAAGTGAAACCTCCTGTCAGAAACACACCATGTAATTAAAGAACAGGGAGACGATCCTGCTGTTTACATTTGTCTGGTTTTTTTAATGCTCCGGGCATCGTGCAGGGAATGAGTCATTGTGCATTAGGTGGAGTGAACTTCAATTTAAAATGTGCTTTTCTGAAAGCAGATCAGGTCAATCCATTTTGAAGTAAGTCAAGGAAAACACAAGTCAAGCCGTGTATCAGTGCAGCAACACGGAAATCATCCTATTTTGTCATTTTCCTGCCTAAAATGTTGGCTTCAGTTCAGTAAGGATTGTTCAAGCTTCATGTTTAAAGCAGATTTATTTAAAGAAATCTAAATATTCTCTGGGGTAAAACAGGAGATACCTTCAATCTGTGTTTCCTCTGTTATGTGCAAGTCTATCTCTGTAACTTTCTCAAAGGTGTTCTCAGTCTCTGCTGCCCTACTTTAGTGCAGAGGATGGAGCGTGTGTGTGTGTGTGTGTGTGTGTGTGTGAGCCTCTGTGACAGCCGCCATGATAAACTAGCTGTGCTCCTGCAGGTCTCGTACCGACACATAGATCACACACTCCTCTGAATCTGGGGCGCTCGCTGTCGCTCAAACGGCAAACTGTTGTCTCTCAGCCGCGGCGATGATTTAAAACTTCAAGATATCAGGAGATTATCTCCCACAACACGGCGTAAAGGACTCATTAAATAAATCATGAAATCAGAAGTTTTGCAGAGGGAAACGTCATTATTTAACTCACAGCAGCTGAAGCTTATTCGTCTCTGTCAGCGCTAACAAAAGCAGCTGCTACGGCTAATAGCTTCCCCTCTC
Organism: Labrus mixtus; assembly: GCF_963584025.1. Lineage (NCBI taxonomy): Eukaryota > Metazoa > Chordata > Actinopteri > Labriformes > Labridae > Labrus > Labrus mixtus. The sequence goes on from NC_083620.1 coordinate 26,437,438, forward strand.
CTCGCCGAGGCTGCATATCGACTTCCTTTTCCTCCTCGTCTGTTCTTTTCACTCTTTTACATGTTCCCCCGTTCTTCTGAACTCTAAGAATAGATCCCGGTAAAACCCAAGAGGTTCCACAGGAATTCCCATGATGCTCCTGTGAAGAGAGGAGTGGGGATGAAGATAAATGGGTTAGACTGGAGTGCTGCAGAAAAACATGCTTCTAATGCACATGCTCTGTAACCCTGCATTGTGCCATGTTTCCCCCCCCACCGAAGCTGTGGCCTTCTTTATGAGGATTAATGTGGACTTATACGGTTGCAAACTTTTAAGCGGGTCAGTGCAAAATGTCGGAGATTTCCACCACAGGAAATCTTCCCAGAGACTTTTCGAGGAACTCAAAAAGAGGTTTTTAAAGCAGGGACAAGAGCCGGTGTTAGTTTCTAATGTGGACACTTGTTCCTTCTTTCTATATTTTACCCTGCAAACCATCCCTGTTTTTAATACTTAGCAAAAGTACGGGGACTTTAGGGGTTGCAGAGTTAACAATTTCTGATTAGTGAAGAATCAGACAGCTGACTTATTTGTTCTTCTTCACGTCTTTAGTCCTCAGTGGGATAACAATGGGCTAGAGGAACATTCAAAAAAAAAAAAAAACCACTCAAAGAGCCAGGTACTTATGGTGGAAACACACTCAGCATATACTAAATCAGATCCTGCAACAAGCAAATCAGCTCATCTCGTACTGTAAAAGCACAGATGTGACACGTTTGTGCAGAGTATGAAAAAGTACTGATGCACTGTAAGTTCATGACGTGAGCAGACAGAGAGGGGCACGCTGAACCTAGAGAGTGTTACAGTCAATTATTCATGCTGGATGTTTTCTCTGTCCCTGAAGAAACTCTGCAAGAGCTCACTGCAACGTTAACGAGTCACATGTCAGCGCCTCCTCTGAACTGTTAATGGTGATTATTAATCTCTATGAATGAGAAAGAGAAGAAGAAGAAACATCCTGATGCGTGGCTTCTTCTTAACCACTGCAGGGACGGATGAGTGTGTCTCCTGCGGTACAGTTTGTGTTTTCATGCGAGGCTCATGCTTTAAGAACAACGTTACCGCACTCCACCAAATGAGCTGAGTCAGCGTTAAAGCCGATCGATACTCTAAACAGCAATCTGTCAGAGCGCTGGAAGGTCAATGTGAGCAACCGCAGCGTCATGATATTCTTAAAGTTCTTTCATTGTGACAAAGTCGTATCTGTGATGCCTTCAGATGATGTTCATAGCTGCAACGTGGAGCTAGCTGCTTCACTGCTGTGATTGTCACACTTTTTTTTTTTAAAACAGGAGTGATATATTTGAAATCTTCCTCTTCATACAGCTGCACTCTGAAGGACTCATCACAGGAAGAAAACAATCTTATATTTGTTAGAGTACACGTTCAAACATCCAGTTCACTCTCGTCTAAACTCTGTGGTCAATAGAAACGTATGCAGCTGACTTTGTGACGTTTTAGACCTCGCAGCTGGAGGACAGACAGGTCGAGCATGTTTGATTCTGTCAGACAGAAGGAAGCATTTTCCACATCCTACAAACACAAACCTCAGTGAAAACTCTCAGCAGATCTGAACTATTATTATCAAGACAAATCTCCATCGTAGAGTTCAAACGTGTTTCTCCAATGATCTTCTTCCTCTCGAGTCTTTGTTTGAGAGGAAGATAAACACCATCATTTCAGTTCAGGCAGCTCACCTGCAGAGCGCCACGCTGAGGAGGTTAGTTTCAAAGGTTTCTTTAAGAGCTTAAATCAAAGAACCAATCAGAAAGACGTCAAAGAACGCAGATCAACGATTGGTTCTTTTCTCAGTACAGCTTCATGTGTTGCTGCTTCAGACAGTTTGTGTGCCTCTAAGTGTGAATGAATCGTCTGCCCTGCAGGGGTATTTAAGAATATATCAGACTTTTTAAAAAGTAGTGCGAGAAGAAACAAATAAATAATGAACTTCAGAAGCGGTTGAATAAGGAAAGACCGTTCTGAATAAATACTCTTCAAGTGCAACAAAGATTTGTAATCTTTTAAAAAAGGCCAAATAAAAGGAGCACTTTTTAGTGAATATGTTTTATATGAGATATTTAAATATCCATTTAATTAGACTCCATTGTGAAAGTGGAAATAGAATTATATATACAGTATATATATATATGATTTCTAACAATAACGTTTTAAATTCAAACAAATATTTTTGGCTAAACTGAAAAACATTTCTATGACAATCTCCAGAGTTTGAGTTTTTAAAGAATGATGAAACGTGTCTCACAGATGACGATCGTTTTGTTTTAGACTGAAGGAGAACTTTCTGCTCTCTGAAAAATTTAAATCAAGATTTCAGTCTTGAAAACATTTTCCTGTGACTGAAAAACAAACGTTTAGTATAGAAACATGTTAGAGACATGAGGAGCCGTCTGAAGCTGATAATAAATGATGTGAAAATGTTCTTCATACGTTCATCCATCCTTCTTCTGATTCACTGACACCAGGCGCAGCTGAAGAACAATGATTGTACTTTTTGCTTTGATGATCTCATCTCTACATGTTGCCAATAAAAGACTTTTATTGAATGTTGAATATGTGTACATATATATATAAATATATCATTATATATGTTCTATTTAGCACATTGCAAAGCTGTGATTTTTAAAAGCACTGTAGCGTGTACAGTGATTTCTTCTTTATCAATTTTATGGTACTTTCTATGTTCTGCGATCTTGCAGTTTTTTTTGTTCCTCTGTTTTTCTCCTGGAAGCTGTGCTTTAATAAATGCATTTTCTACGGTACAAAGAGAAGCCTACGCACTGCTTCATGTGTCTCTCTGCTGCTTGCCGTGGGTGGCGGCAAAAAACCAGAACGCAAATGACTTCTGATTCCCCTTTTTTCTCTCTCCGGTGTCTTTTTTTTATTTACAAACAACATAAAATACAGTTTATCTACATGTTCTCTCCGGCTCTTCTTTCTGCTCTGTTTCTCCACTTCGTTTCTGTCTTTTTGTTGTGTTTCAGGAGCGAGACGGAGCTGATCACATCGAAGGTAAGACAGAAAGCTGCTCTCATCCATATTTAATAATCACAGCAGATCTGATCGCTGTGCTCAATGTGACAAACACAGATCACGACCTTCCCCATGCTCACTTCTTCAGAGCAGTTAAGCGTCTTTCAGCTCTTTGTTTTGGTTTTAAACAGTCTGCAAATGTAGAGTTGAGTTTCCCTCTCTCACTTCACATCGGCACTGCAGCAGTGTTCAGGGAGAGCCCACTCCTCACTGCCTCCCTGCACAAAACAGAATCACTTTCTCAGAATCACAATCAGTTTTTATTGCCAAATACATTTTTACAGAAAAGGAATTTCACTTGGTGTTTTTCAGCAAAACAATTAGCAAAGGGAATAAAGCAAAAATATCAAGAATTGTTTAGCGACTAGCTGCGTAAAAAAAAGCTTCTCACAGTTAGAGCTGGAGATGTTTTAGGAGGGATTTATGAAGATCAGAACTAAGAGGAAGTTGAAAACAGAAGCTCCAATTAAAAGCTAGTGTGGCTCAGTTACTTTTCACAAAAACAGCTGAAATAAGAGTGTGGTGTTATTGAATGAGCCAGGAGAAACAATGAGGACTCTCCACCTTAACATGTGAACATGTGCTTTTTAATGCTCCAACAAATATGGACCAACATGAAAATGATTTCACCGACTGGCATTGTTTCCAAAATCCTTTCACACACACACACACACACACACACACATGCATGTCTGTTGTTTTTGCTGGTTGTGGATTCACCGAGCCGCGGGATGAACTCTGATTTAAAGAGAAGCAGAAAAAAAGAGCAGAGAGCTGCAGTGTGGGCCCGACACGGATTAGCATAATGAGGACACAAGCCGCTTCTATAGGACATCTTACAAACATACGAACATGAACTGTGTGTGTGTGTGTGTGTGTGTGTGTGTGTGTGTGTCTCTAATAAGCCGCTCTGTTCAAACTGAAATGTGACGCGGATCGATGACAGGATGTTTGAAGCTCTTCTGCACAAACTGACAAGAAAATGGTTATTCTTTTCTTTTCCTTTCTTTTCCCCTGACAATAGAGGGAGTAAATGTCCTGTTGTTTGTGTGGTGTCACTGCCAGCGTGTGTGTGTGTGTGTGTGTGTGTGTGTGTGTGTGTGTGTAGGTGTGTGTGTGTGTGTGTGAGAGAGAGACATTGCAGAGCAGCCGTCGACAGACAGAGACAATCCTTACCGCACCAACAACTTGATTGCATACTAATGTTTAGGTATGACGCATCCCTCTCTCCTCTTCCCCCCCCCCCCCCCCCCCAATCAACCTTCCTCCCTGTTTTCCAATTCTTCCCTCCCCCTCATATCTCCCCTCCCTCCCTGCGCCTCTCATCTATTTTCATATGTCTCTCCCTCTCCCTCCTCGCTGTCACATTGTGTGGCAGTGATATGGCATTGAGCTGCTGCTGGTACAACCCGCCCACCTCCTCTGCAGCGACAGAAAAACAAATTCAGCCACATGGGAGACATGAAGGAAGAGAAAGAAAGCTGTTATACAGGTGTGGAGCTGAGCAGCAGGGTGGATTTATGAGCAGAGGTTTAGCATTATTACTAATACAATATATATGATTAATGATCAGTGTCTTCTGAAACGACCATGCTGGTTAAAATGATGAGCGAATAATCAACGTGCCTTCTGAATATGATGAAGGTTTGATGAAGCTTGTTGTGCAGCTGGCTGCTTTAAGGGCCCTGACTTGACCGTGTGTAAACTGATGAGGGTCAAACATGTCAAACTGAAGCGCTACTATTTAACATCTGTAAACTCATTGTGTTTATTCTAATCCCTGTAATGAACACTTTGGGTTTATTCTCACAGACTAGATTAAAACAGTCCCCTGTGTGTTTGTGAAGCCTTGAGTTTGACATTTTGGAAGTTGCCATCTCGCTCCAATTGTAGCCACAAGTGACCAGGAGTGACCTCTGGATGACGGGCCGCAGCGGAAGGTCAATCACACGTAGACAAACCCCCCTCTGTCCTTGATTTTAATCTGAATGACAGCAGAACTTTAGGCTGTTTTAAAAAAGAAAATAAAGTTATCTCGATCTTGTTGTAACAAACGAGCGAGGCCAAATGTCCCGAAGTTTGACACAATATGATATGAAGCTAAACATAAAGAGATACAGTCGGGTTAATGTTGGACAGATTACATTGAGACTAGATTAAAAAATGTGTTTATAGTAAAAATAAATCTTGATTTTCTGTAAGTCTACCAAACAGTTAATTCATATATTTATTTGAGCTCAGTTTTAAATAAAGAGTGTGTGCTGGTACAGCTGAATCCATATATATATATATATACAGTATATGTTTACATCTTCTTGTCCTGCAGGGAGTCGTCTCTTCCCCTCCGTCGTTCAGACCGCTCACAGACAACAAGTCAAATGTTGGAACAGTGAACGCCGAGCTGCGACAGTGTGATAGGCTGCACACAGAATCTGTTGCTAGGCTCGCTGTGAACAGACCACTCAAGTCTGACATATGTTTTCAAAGCAGTCCTCTTAGCAGCTTGCAGCAGTTGCCATGGAAACCCCAATGCCATTTTCCCCCCATTGTTTGGACGAGTCGATATCCCGAAACCTTTTTTTTTTTTTTCCAGAATCCCCGTTCATAGAATCCCGACGAGGACAATGAGAGATGCTTTATGCGCAGTGTGTTTGTCTTTACATTTACGCAGCATAAAAGTGTGTGTGTGTGTGTGTGTGTGTGTGTCGGCTGGTTCAGTCTCAGAGGCTGTGACAAAGAAGGACGTCCTTCACTTGACCTTCAGGGCAGACGTGGCCTGAGCGTGTGCTGCTCTCTGCGAGCGAGAGCTGAGGGGGAAACCAGAGATTAAATTAAAAAAAAAAAAAAAAAAAAAAAGATAGATTCTCATTTTAGTTTTGATGATGTTTTAAGAATCTTTCCCCTTTAATCCTTCAGTCTGCTTCTGATCAACACCTGAGACCATAAAAGCCCTCCGTCTCTTGTGGTTCAACACATTTTCATTTCAAACACATACAGCTTTACTGCGTGTTGAACTGCTGATGTTTCACTGCAGAAGCTGCTCTGCATTTTAATTACACTGAGAGGGAAATATGAAACCTCTGGAGGAGAGATTCAGAGCTTCCTTACTTACAAACTTTTAATCAAGAAAGCCAACACACTGCTGCTAATCAAGCAGATATAATGTTTGTGTCCTAGTTACCTTAAAGTCTTTCTATGTGATTTTTCACTCTTAAATATAATAGAAATCAAGTATATCCTCTGAAAATAACTCTGTGAGTCATGACTGTCTACAATGGGTGTAACACCCGAGTCCCACTGTCTGTGATGTTTTCAGAGTTTTCAGAGTCCTATCTTCACTTTGTTTACATCGCCCGGACGGCCGGCTGACTCCTCCCCTCGTGTATAAAAGTTGTTTAATTGAGGGACTAGAGAAAAGAAGAATAACATACTGTACTCACTGCTTAACTGTGTTTCTAGATCACGCTCATTTCAGGTAAATTTACATGCAGTGTGAAGATACGAGCATAATAAAGATCGCTAGCATTAGCATGCTAACACAAACAATGCAGCGCAAGTTGTTTTGGTTTCAGGGCGACATCTGCTGGATCAAAAAATCACATATAAAGCCTTTAAGAAGTTTGAACTGAGAGGATGAGAAACTCTTGGTTTCATTTTAAACTGGTCTCCTGGTTCTTGGTTTTTTCTGAGAGTCAAATATTTCCACAGACAGGTTAGCATTAGCATTACAGCTAGCTGACAGCCGGGTACGTCTTAAGTCTGTAATGAGACGCCGAGGTCGATGAGAAAGTGTCAGTATTTGATGCCTTCGTATTGTGGACAGGCTGAACAATGTGTTCACTGACGATGTCCTCAGACGCTGAGGTGTTGTCCCTCATCCCCTTTAGTTTCTCACCGTCCGAGCAGAAAGCCACATCATCTGCATATATAGATTCTCTCCTGTGACTTATTGAACCGTAAACACAGTAAATACTCTCGGTGGGAATTGCAGGGTCACTCAATAAGATACGATAAATGATCTATTGCAAGAAAATCATACATCATCAGGATATCTGATTGACTGAAGAAAATTAAATTCTAAAATTAAAATAATGGATTCAGTTTGGGTGTCAGCGTCACCTCTGATCACGCTTCATCCTTTGACTTCCTCTCACCGCTGTCCGACATTAACCCGTCGACCTCTTCTTCTTTGGCCGGTCGACTTCTCTTCACATCACCATCATTCATGTCAAGGAGCCAACATGAAGGGACCTTGAATTAGAAACACAAATGAGTCCAGGAGGTCAGGAGGGTCTGTTTAAAGCGCCACATTTTTGTAAAACTAAAACATCGATATGTGGAACCATGCAGCAATGACACGATTCAGGACGACGACGTTGTTGTATCCATAGTTTGGTTGAATCCCGTCTCCTTCTCTGGACCTCTTCTCGTCCTGATGACTCTCACCCCTTCAGAGTGCCGTATGTCTGGCGAGCCCTCGTTTACACTTGGGCTAGAGTTCAGGCTGCTGGATCACAGAGGAGTTGGCCGTCAGAGGAGGGCTGTCACTCCTCAGGTCCTGCTGGGCGGCCATCTGCCCGCGGGTTTGAAGCAGATGAGCCCTGCTGCCCCGGAGTCCTGAAGACGGGAAACAGTAACGGCCGAGAAAATCTGATTAATAACGCGTTCCTCTTTCCTCTCTGTACGCGCTTTGTCTTCCTTTTTTACACCTTTTATTTAATGATGTCCTATAAATAATAAACATTATATAAGTCATCTGATCTTAGTCTATGATGAATAAAGTACATTCAATGGGTGCAACATTTTCCTTTTTTTTTTCTCACTATAAATTAATGGTATCATGTTGTGTCAAAATGGTCGTGTCATATCGCGTCATATGTTATTGTATGATATTAAAGGTTGGGAAAGCAAAACAGGATCTGCACACTGGAGCATGTTGGCTCGAAGCCTCACTTCTGACGGGAGCTTCTTGGTGTGCAGATCTTATTTTGCTTTCCTCACCTGTTGGTGTGTTTTGGCTCCAGCAGCCCACTGAGGGATGTGCGTGTCTCTGTTTTTTTTCATTTTTCATGACATGAAGGTCGTCAAACTTTTAGATCCTTCAATACTTTTCGATGCCATGTGTTTGAAGACAATACAATCTACTGCCATTTTCATGATCGATAGTATCACAACGTACCACATCTTTTAAAAATCGTAATTTTAACCAAAAAGCTGCAGCATGAGAGACGGAGAGTGCTCTGTATAAACTGAAACAAATACATTATAGGCAACGTTTCGGTCCGTCTCTCTGTTGCCGTGGTTTCCATATTGTTCGATTTTTTTTTATAAGTATCATGTTGAAGTTTAAAAAATCAGGGGATTGTGACAGCCCTGTATCATATCACATCATCTTGTTTTGTGTCGTATCATATTTTACCGTCATGAGAAAACATTTAACTGAAAGACTTTTTAAAGTTTGTTCCAGTCAGTCTGTTTCTGTAAACCAGGAGTCAAGAGACCATCATGGTGAGCATCATCTGACTCCACAATCCCCCCCACCACCACCAGCTCGGCCACATGGACCTTTGGATCCTTTAGTTTCTTATTCTGACTTGTTTTATTTGTTTGTTTGTCTTTTTGAAAACAAACTTTGCTCCTTTTTCGTCAGCAGCCGGTAAATGTTTTCAGTTTTCAGTGTTTGCAGCTGAACTCGTTGAAAAGAGCGTCTGCTCGCGTCACGCCCCTCCGGAGCTTCAGAGAGAAGATCAAGATTTGAAATCAATCATTGGAAACATTTCTGTCTTCAGTATCCATGAAGTCCAATTTGATGTTAAAATATCTGTTCAACAGATTAGCATGAACATTTCAGTGCAGTCCCTGACCTTCATCTTTACACAATTATCAAACCGAATCCTTTGGCAGTGTGCAGTAATCCAAACGGGGGACTGCGCTCTAAATGTTATGTAACTCCTGAAAAAATGGGTCACGATAAAAGTCAAAGTGCTGCTCCTTTCTGATAAAGAACGGCTTTTTCTCTCCTTCCCTTTTTTCCCCCACACAGTTTGGACACGATGACATGAAACGTGAGGGTAAAATAAAAAGGATAAAATGTCGTTTTTCCAGCAGAATCTGTTTCCAGAGCAGAGCCTGTGTATCTCTCTCTCTCTCTCTCTCTCTCGCTGTAATACTGACAGTTTATATTTGCAGAGTGAAGCTCTCCTGTGTGGAGGAGCTCTGTTGCTCCATAAGCTGACTTATGTAAAGTGGGATTAGCAGCGCTGAGTGTGTTGCATAAATAGTCCCTTTGTATTCCAAAATGTCCGTCCAGAAAACTCCACGGCTCCTCCGAGCTTCGATTTGCATGGAGCAAAGTACACTCGCTTGACCTCTGACCTTGACAACAAGTCACATGTCTGCCCTGACATGATTTTTCTTTTTCCTTGAGTGCCGCCCAGCCAGCTGTCCGAGATCCAGGACTCTGCACGGGGTGTTTTATTCAGGCGCAGACCAAAACAGGACAAAGAGGAGGGGGGGGGGGGGGGGGGGCCTTATAAGCTCTGAGTTTGACGAAGTGGGCTGGAAGCAGACAGTGGATGAGGTGGTGAGAACAAGTTCACAGAAGCAGACAGTAAGCTGCGTTGGCCTCAGTAGTCACAGTTTATGATTTTCTTCTGGGTGGTCACAGAGGGAGAGTGAACACGGACACTCCTGGCAAGATAAGTCTGGTGTGTTTGGCAAAACTGTTGAACCAAGACCAACTCTTTTCAGTCCAACGGCACCAAACTGAGTTGGCTTTGACACATATCACCAGCTCATAGTGTGACCAGAGTCATTACTGAGAATCCTCAATGATGGAGTAATGGATAAAACAAGCAGAATGAAAACGAACGAGCTGACCCTTTAGCTTGATCCCTGCACACCTTTCACTTCTGCTGATTTTGAATGTGAAGAAAACATTTTATTTGTTATCTTCCTGCAGGTGTCAGAGAGATATGGAAGCGATTAGTGATCAATATTCAAATGATAAAGCTAATTTGAAAATTCAAACGCATTAACAGAAATTCTTTTTAACTTTCAGAATATGGGTGTATTATTTGACTCAAAAATAAAATGATGATTAATTTATCTAATTTGAATTTTAGTTTTCAACTTTAAAAATTGCACATTCTTTGACTAAATTAAAATGAGGAAGAAAATGACATTTGCTTTTTCATTTTCAAAAAATGCCCCGCTAAATCTGTATCATAATTCAAATGAAAAAGCTAATTTTAAAATGAAAATACAGTAACAGAAACATGTTTTAATTTTCAGAATATAGGTGCATTATTTCACCTATATTTAAAATGAATATTCAGTCATGCAGTTTGCATTATACTTTTACTCTCTATGTCTGCATATTGTATGACATCATTCAAATGAAAACTAAAAGGTCTTTGGCTTTTCCTTTTCAAACTTGCCGTGCTAAAAAGTGATCATAATTCAAACCAACTCGAAAACGAAATGGCAAAGTGGACGACGCAGGAAAGTGATCAGACTCCAGCTCTCAGGCAGGTGAACGTAATGTTTACAGTCTATGAGGCGAGCGGGCAGAACGCGCAGTACGATGGGTGGCGGGGTGAATCTTTAACACTAGGGCAGACTTTAGTTCACACTGTGATACAGGTGGTGATTGGAGTGTTTTTTTCAGCGCACACTGAACTTTCAGCGAGCATGACGCAGCAGCTTTATAACCAGAGCTGCCAAGTCTCACGCGTGACACCATGCCCACTATCTCTGACTGTGAGAGTCACTCAGCATCTGCACGCTGTGAAATTCACACAGACGTGTCCTAAAACCGGTTTATTGATAGATTATAGATCACTCTCTTCTCTGCTTAACTTAATTACATTAAAAAAGATTATCGATTGAATTTTCTGTTTGTAATAATCTCTCCAGCTCTGTACAGAAAGTGTCTCTCATCCTCTGTGCGTAATGGCACACACTCTCCCTCTCGACCGACTGTATGAGCTCTCTCTCCATTTCAGAGATTGTTTTGTAGTTATTAAAAGAATAATCAACTACAACGCCAAAATTGAATCAAAATCAAGGCAACAACTAGTTTGGAGCATGAACCAGCGTTAAAGATTCACCCCGCCACCCATCGTACTGCGCGTTCTGCCCGCCCGCCTCATAGACTGTAAACGTTATGTTCGCCTGCCTGGGAGCTGGAGTCTGACGTCACTTTCCTGCGTCGTCCACTTTGCCAATTCGTTTTCGAGTTGGTTTGAATTATGATCACTTTTTAGCACGGCAAGTTTGAAAAGGAAAAGCCAAAGACCTTTTAGTTTTCATTTGAATGATGTCATACAATATGCATACATAGAGAGTAAAAGTATAACGCAAACTGGATGACTGAATATTCATTTTAAATATAGGTCAAATAATGCACCTATAATCTGAAAATTAAAACATGTTTCTGTTACTGTATTTTCATTTTAAAATGAGCTTTTTCATTTGAATTATGATACAGATTTAGCGGGGCATTTTTTGAAAATGAAAAAGCAAATGTCATTTTCTTCATCATTTTAATTTGGTCAAAGAATGTGCATTTTTGAAGTTGAAAACTAAAATTCAAATTAGATAAATTAATCATCATTTTATTATAGTCAAATAATACACCCATATTCTGAAAGTTAAAAAGAATTTCTGTTAATGCGTTTGAATTTTCAAATTAGCTTTATCATTTGAATTCTGATCACTAATCGCTTCCATAGAGAGACGCTTTGTGTGCAGACCTCTTTTTTTTTTAATTGAATCTTTACAATAACATCGTCTGCAAGAGGTTAAAAAAGTCACAAGACCAGTTTGAGTGAAGATCGATGAAGACGACATGCAGAGGATCGAAGAATGAAGAAGCTGAAGACGTGTTTGGCAAAACTTAAAATGAGCAGGATGGATGGAGGGAAGTAAAAACACAACTATTACAAGCTAAATGCAAGATTAAAGAACGATTTTAAACTCATACAACACAACTTGACAATTAATCAACTTCATCCAGGAAGTAGCCGTGCCACCATGCGTGTGGATTACATGCTTCAGGGTTGTTGTTTTTTTATGTAATTTTTAAATCTAAGGGTCACATAGAGAAAGGTTGTAGCCTGGTTTGATTTTTAAAAAGGACCCTGTTTCTTGTTTTTTTAAACCATGTTTTTATTAAGATTTTGAGAAAGTTTTACAGAATATAAAGAATAAAGTAAAACAAACAAAAAACAAAATAAGGGGTTACATTGTAGGACGTTACTCTACGCTTGCATCACTAGCGCAATATTTCTTAACACAAACATTTGCTCCAGCAACACTTTTAATAAATCAACTTTATTAACAATTTAGACCGACGCGTTTCGGCTCGTGGCGTTCATCAGGGTCATGAAGGCCACGACCTTAGTTGTTATGCTAAGCTAACCAAAGGCTGGCTGTAAACTATTGTTACACAGACTAAAGTAGTGATGGTTTTATTTTCTGACTCTCAGAAAGAAAGCATTCACATTTCACCCCCGTACTGTCTGATGCAGAAACTTTAACTCACCTGAAACACGTTTTAATCATTTCATCATTGACCTTCATAATGATGAAATCCAGAGAGAGCCCTCATCAGACACCTCGGATTCTTCAGCAGGTGAGTTTTTTTACTCTCTAAAACTGGATGTGGACTTGCTCTTTTCAAAAGGACTGTTTCAGTTTTTAAGCCATAATAAGACCTCGCCTAATGTACCTGCCTTTTCTCTAAATGGATTTTTCTCTCCATCTAACAAGTGATTCATTTTTTCCTTCTTTGTCTTTTATTTTAAATCTTTTCAGTCTGGCCCGAAGCAATAAAGAACGCTTCCTTTCATCCTCTTTATTTCCGAGCACTTATCCTGATCAGATTAGCGTCGTGTTATTAAATGACCAGAAACATAATAAGTTAAAAGCCGAGCGGAGGAATGCAGACATTCAAGGGTAGCACAAGTTCACCAAATCACGAAATCTGTTTTTGAATCCCACATGAGTCCTGACGTTTATTTCCCCATCCGCAGACGTCTTGGTTGTTCGTCTTCACGATGAAGGAGGGACGAGGAGGAGAGAGGAGGACAGGGACCAGGGACCATAAAATGGAGGAAGGAAAGTGAAGTGGGTACCAAATAAAGGAAGAAAAATGAAATAATGTTATCAGGAAAGAGGAGGAAAGAGAGATTTTAAAGGGAGGAAATAAGACAAAATGGACCTGACATACTGCTTCATCTTGGATCGTCTCTCTCTGTTTGTTTTTTTTGTTTTATAACATTAAATTAGTTTTTTTTGATTATCATATTAAATCTGGTAATTAACCTTCACACAGCACCTCTAAAGTAAGAACCAGGAAGCAGGTGAAAGTCTTGTCATCAGAAGGAAAGAGTTGTACCTCTGTAGAAATCGTATGAGGAGAGGAAATCCAACAGACCTTAAATATTTCAGGGCTTCCTGTTCGATCAACAACTG
>NC_083620.1:26456003-26551003 GCF_963584025.1 Labrus mixtus
CTGGTGGGGTAAACATGACTAGATGAGTGTAGGAGGAATTACCTCAAAATGAACTTTGAACCACATGAACGCATGTTTATTTGTCCTCATATCTGGAGGATGTTCTGCCTTTGCATGGAAACAGTTCATGATGTGACACAACAGCAGGGTGAGAACCCGAGTCCTGTGGCAGCCACAGTGAGGTCTGCTGCCTCTTTTACCCGTTTGTTTACACAGACGCAGCCTCCTCCACAGCTGCAGGTGTGACTTCATGTGAAGTGACACTGCAGACGAGAGCTGGAGGGGAGAGACAGGTTTGGGAAAGAGCCACAGTGATTCATCTTACATAATCAGGCTGATATGTTTGGATGTCTCCCTCCCCCCTCTGCTGCTGCTGCTGCACACGGTCCTACGGCTCGTCTCAGGTAAGTACAGTGGCTGACGAGAGCAAACTCACTGCTACTGTCCAAAAGACATCTCTCTGGAGACACGGGTTGTAAATCCAAAAACATACAAAAAGTCCACAACATGTATAAAATGAAAATGTGCTGGAGATGAGAACATGCTGCAGAAAGTCCAAACAATGCTATAAAAGCAAACATGCTGCAAAGACATAAAAAGTCAAAAACACAATATCCCATAAAGAGCAGCCGAAAATGATGCACATATACCGATAACAGAAGTGATGCAGGCCTGCAGGAGGAAATATATTGTGTACTGTTGGACACCAGGAGGAACTAATGATCAAGCTTGACCCCTTAGAAATGATCCAGAATCAGAGACTGGAGTTGTTTCCAGTGAAGGCCGACCAACAGAAACACTAAGAGCCCTCTCTCTCCCTCTCATTCAATCCAGAATCAAGCTGCACCTCCGTTGTGATGAGTTGATTTTCAGTCTCTTCTGGGGTTGTGGCTTTATTTCATGCACATTATAAGAAGTCTGGTTTATTGAATCTACATCTGAAAACTATTTTGTTTCTGAACCAGCGGCTTGTTTCTCATTACAGAGATATTTGGACTCTTAAGTTTTTCCCCTTGTTGGCCAATCTTGATTAATTTGTTTACATAGATGACTTCATGTCATAAGAGCTGAACCTGTTCTCACCTGCAGGCTGCACACGGCTGCATTCTTCTGGGGGAAGTGAGAGTAAAGTACCCTGCCTGAGGGCACTGCAGCACACGTTGAGGAAGCAGAGACCATTACTCTTAAGTTTCCCAGCAGGTGAGTGAATCTGATCCTACTGATCAGTGCTCACAAACTCCCTCCTCTAAAACAACCCAATTATTTTTCTATTCCTGGAAAAAAGAAAAATTAAGTGTAGAAGGTGTAAAGGACTATCTGGTCAGAGCTTCATGTGCAGCATATATATATATATATATAGAGAGAGAGAGAGAGAGAGAGAGAGAGAGAAACAGGAAAAGGGCAGCGATGGAGAGCAGATACACTGAGAGACATTTAAATTCTCTGATGGCGTCCTCCATCTGTGATGGCGTGTGTTTATGATGAAATCTGGCTGATGGTGAACTTTCAATGTGACTGAAGTGAGATGATAATCAGAGGCATCATCTTGACCACATGCACACACACACACACACACACACACACACACACACACACACACACACACACACACACACAGACACACACACCACTGATGCAACCACAATGAAACCACAAAGCTGCATAAAAAGAGGTGGAAATGTAATTCTGCTCTGGACCTGAGCGAGCGGCTCATTCTGTTTTCTACAGGAGTTAGAGGTGACGCTTCCTCTGCTGCACAACGGTTACCAAATATTCAACAGGGGGATATAGAGTTATTTATACAAGGGCCTCAGACATTTAGAAACAAGGTCCACTTACAATCCCGTTCTTCATTTTGTAACATGAACAAAGAGAGATTTGAAACACTACATCAAATTCTTCAAAGGATCCATTCTGTGTTCTGATTGGCTGTCATGTCTATTGCTAAAAGGGACATTCATAATTTGGCTTGGTTATAATTGTGAGTTGAAGCTTTTTGAGTAATGTAATTTAAATGTTTATGAAAAAAAAGATGACAGTTAGCTGTATTGAAATTCTTCTTTGATTGAATATATTTTTAAATGAAAGCATCAGCATCACTGACTGGCTGAGTCACGTCAGGGGGTTTCACATTTTAGAGGCACGATGATGCAGACCCACAGTGAAATTACCCAGGGCGACAGAAATCAGTCACTGACAGCCAAAACCAGCTAATCCAGAGGCTTTATGAGTCCAATGACACCCATAAAAAGAAAAAGAAAAGGCCTGTGGTCAGCTAAAAAAAATCTGGTAAAATTTGTAAATTAAACATAAATCTAATTTCCAGATAGGGACACAGATAAAAAAGAGAATGACATGCACACAAAGCATGACGACTGTTGATAATATAAGTTGTTATTGTTGTTTCAGTAACAAATAAAGCCGTTTGAACGATGTGAGAGAGATTTGATTTGGATCAGGAGCTCATTGAGATATAAGGAAACATATCCGGTCTGAAACAGACGCTGATGGTAACAATGTGGGTGCAGGTTTGCAAGATGAAGTCAAATGTTCCAGTTTCTTCATTTGTTTTCATTTTCCCCTTAAAGCGGTAACACGTCCTAAAGAGAGACCCTTCAGGTCGACCTTTGTTTGGCTGCAGGGTGAACATATTGAATCACACAATGTGGGATCAATCAAAAGTGTACAATGAAGTTCTGTTAGTTTAGAAGAAAGGAGCCGTCTGACTGCTTTAACATTAAAAATGAGATAACGTTTGGAAGAAAGCAAAAGAAATAGTTTAGAAATGACAGAAAAAGAAGATGATTTGTTGTTGTTGAAAGGTAGCATGTGAAGGAGACTGAGAGTCAAAATCTTTTTCACATTTCACTGACTTTAAGCTCAGCCAGTTGCACACACACACACACACTCTCAGTATGCACCCGAGCACTGGAACCACTGAAGCCTGCAGACTGTGCAGCGCAGACGCTCACACACACATTCAACATACCTGTGAGGATACACAGAAAAATCTGGCATCAGATGTGACTCACAGGGAAACGCTTGATCCAACATCTGACATCTGTGGCTCCCTGCTCTAATGGCTGCCTGCCGCAGCAGAAAACTACACGTCATGATGGAAAGCCAGGTCTGTGTCAGTGACTATGAAACTATTTTAACCATCTCTTTGGTAAGTTTCGACTATAACATGGTTTTGGTTTACTTCAGGTCTGGTTGACCCTTTCCGTAAGAGTGAAGCTTGGAAAGATGTGGATGTGAGGCTGGATCAATAAAGCCTTGCAGCATGTGCAGAGGGTTACTACAGATGGCGAGTGTGTGATAGCGCCAGAGGTGCCTGAGCTCATTAAGAGGCAGGACCATACCTCGGTGCAGAGCAGGGAGAGGGGAGCAGAGGAGGGAGGAGGGGGAGGAGGATGCGGAGCCTGGACTGAAATGTTTCACCTGAGTGTCACAGAGAGCTGAATCGTTGCTGCAAGAAAAAAAAAAAAAAGAGAGAGAAAATTATAAATCCTTTCTTTGTGTGTGTCTGGACAGCAGCAGCAGATCTGTGTTACATTAGTGGAGATGAATGGCAGAACGTAAATAAGAAGCTCGGAGGTTGTTTTAGAGGCTTGCAGGTTCACGCAGGAGACAGGCTGGAGTGTGGCGCCATCTCCCTGTCAGAGCCGCTCATTTCATCTCTCTCTCTAATGAAAAGGAACTTCTATTTGGCCATGCCTTTGCAGAGATTTAAATTCTTGGTACCTACCGATGTGCTTTTTTAAGAAGCCAATGTTTTGTGCAGACATGCAGTCCTGTTCGAATATGACTTCTGGCATTTCAGCAGACTGGAGCCATAAACAGCTTCCTGCACAGTTTGAGTCATGAACAGAGAGGATGATCGTTATAATACTGAATGACACGTTCAGTTTAAACAGATTGAGACCAGATTTATTTCTGCAGCAGCGATGACAGCCATAAGGATCGTTGACTAATCCATCCCATGTGACGATGCATTGTTAGCTGCTATGAGGTTTGATGCATTAGATCAGGGGTTCACAAACTTTTCAGCCCATGACCCCCAAAAATAAGGTGCTAGAGACTGGGGACCCACTCTGTCCATGGAGGTGGTTAAAACATTTACCGTTGTGCACGATCCAAACACTGGAATTAGAACGATACAAAACAACAGCCTGAACACTGTAATATTATTTTCATAATGGTAGCAGAATTAATCTCTTGATCTTTTCTTTCATGTTTTGACAATAATGGGTAAAATATTCAATTTTAAGTGATTTTTAATTTGGATGTGTTTGGAAGAATTCTCACGACCCCCTTCTCAGTGTCTTACGACCCCCCCAGTGGGTCCCGACCCCAACTTTGGGAACCACTGCATTAGATAATAGCTTGCTGAACACAATGCTCACATTGAAGTGTTTCTGTATATTTAAGGTTCTTCCAGAGAACAGACCCTTGAGTTAAATAAATATGAACTTTTCCCCTTCCCGATATAAAAAAAAAAAAAAAGCGTGACATTTGTAAATTGTTCTTTTTGCTGCTCAGTTTCAAACCTCCGGCCGGAGTCACGGCACGGGTTCAAGTCTCATTCCTTTGGGATGAAATCTCGGCTCTAATAAGGCATGAGAGGAAAATGTTAGGCTGTGCTGGAACTGGGGCTGAACTGCAGGACCAAAACAGGAATATGCTTTTTAATTTCATTTGATCACTTCTGGAGTTTATTTTCCAACATGTGGTTTGCTGCACACAATCATTTCTCCAACACATGACTCACCTTTGATTAAAAAAAAAAAAAAAAAAAAAAGACAATTTCACGATGACTCATTCTTCTCTCTTTATGGTTGTCTGAACATGTTGACATGAAGCAGCCTGAAGTTTAAACATGTACACAAATACAGCTACACAACGTTTGAGTATAATCAGCACTCACTTCATAGATACTGTGCAGAAACTGTAGACAACACCATGTGCTCATTGGAGCCTGCGGCTGCAACGTTAGCCTTTAGCACACTGGGATGATTTCTCATCATCAACTTTTAATTTGATTTTGAATGCGTTTGTTTTTGTGAATGCAATGTCCTGCCAAAGTGAGCTCACATTGTGCAATCCGTTAATTAGTCTGGACTTTATTAGAAGAGTCTGGGTTGAGAAGGTCAAAACTAAAACTAAACTGAACACTAAAGTGACGACAGACTAGTCATCATCCGTTCTGCTTTTCTTCTTCTTTTTCTTCTTCTTTCCCGACTCCTCCGCTACATCTCCGTACAAAGTGTCTATCGGTTCACTCTTCACTGCTTCCAGCTTCACCGTCACACTGGGCTCCACGCCCTCCTCCACTTCCTCTCGCTCCCTGTCCTTCTTCTTCTTCTTCTTCTTCCTTTTCTCACCCACCACTTCACCGTCCTCCACAGGGACATCCATCATCACCTCAGTTTCCGCCATCGGCTCCTCCTTCACCTTTAAGTACTCCTCGACCCGCTCTGTCTTTATTCCCTTTTCTGTCTTATCTTTCTTTTTCTTCTTCTTCTTCCTCCTCCCTTCATCCTCGCCATGTTCCTCGCGCCATGTTTCCTCTGTCAGTCGTTTGACCACTAGAGGGCGGAGAGTCGTGGACGAGGGCCCGAAGGCCGCTCCGTCCGCCTCGCTCTCTGCCACGCAGGTTAGCGTGGGGGTCTTGCTGCCGAAGGGGTGGAACCTCTGTTTGAGCCCGGGCGGGATGGAGGGCGCAGGAGTGGCGGGGATGACCTGAGGGGACTGGTTTGCGCTGCTGTCTCCGTAGCTCTCACACACGTTCATCAGGCCGGAGAAGGCGGGGCCAAAAACCACATTGTCCGACGCCTGCTCGTCGCCGGTGAGCAGGCAGAGCTCGGAGGCTCCGTGCGGCGACGACAGGACGCTGTAGATCTGCTGGCTGCTCCCAGTCTGAGCCCCACCTGCAGGTGCAGGAACCTTCAGGGTCTGGAGACCTGAGAGCGGCACCTTGATGCCACTGAAACTGGAAGAAAAGATGAGAGACAATGTTAGGCATCATTCCAACAAAGGATCCTGGGAATTATTTTACTTGGATTCACAAGTTTACAACAAACATTATCCTTTTCTGAGTCTGTTACAAAAAAATGAGAGCTTCCATATGGAGCTATCTCAAGCTCCACCTGCTGGTCTCAACAGACTGTCAGACTGTGTATAAAAAACAAAGGTAAGGACAAACACAAAGAACAGGTGTATTTCGGTAAAAGGGGTTAATTTGTGGAATACTTATGCCATGGAATTAAGAATGTGTAGATCACTTTTCAGATTTAAATTTTGGTTTAAAAGGTCGGTTTGTTTTTTGTTTGTTTCATTTGTTTTGTTCTGATATGTTTTGTTTTTGTAACCAAACTAGTCGTGTCTTAAATAATACGATTTGTAACAAGGGTAAGTGTAATAAGCTAAAGATTCAGCCGACACCTTATCGGTCAAAATGTTTTTGTTTTTTCTTGTGACCGAAATAAATGATTACTACTACTAGATACTTTATGTTAAGACTGTTTAAAGTGAAACTGCATAACTGTAATAAGATAACGTCACACATGTTCTCACTTACTCTTAAAAAACAAATCATGTTACTAAAAACATTCAAAACGTTTACTCTGTTTTAGCACTGAACACCCTCTCATTGCAAACATTTTAATACAAATACACATTAATACGTGACTACTTTTTGTAAGAGTAATACTGCATGAATAAGACAAACCGAGAAAGAGTTCACCAACCTTTCTGGATTGAAGTTAGCAGGAGCTTTTATGAGCCACAGCTCATTCTTGTTGTTCTTCAGACTCTCGGTGAGCGTGCTGCTGCAGGGCTTATGGCAGAAAGACACAAAGTCAGCAGGACACTGGTACCTGGTAGTCCTCTTATCTGTGGACAGAAACAACAAGACTTCATCATTCATCAATCAAATAACAAAGAGCATTACAAAATGAGACAAAACACAGGAATTAAGGTCTGTGCTCACTTTTTGTAGTACAGACTTTTAGTATCAACAAGCTTACGTTTGCAATCTGATTCACTCCATACCGATCAGAGAAGACATTTTACTGAACTGTGAGACTTTCACATTTTCTGTCCTTTGCTTGATGCTTAAAGACACAACAAAGACTTGCAAAAGTATGCAGAAGATTATTTTGAGTCTTAAATAGACTTGTTAAACTTACACTTTAGGACTCGTATACATAATAGAATACAATAGAATTACTTTATTGATCCCAAACTGGGAAATTGTGGCGTTACAGCAGCAGGTTATCACAATATAATATTAAATACAAAGGAAATAAGCACTAAAAATATCAAAACTAAGAATGAGAATACAACCAGAATTTAACTAAGCATTACTAGTCTTAATTAAGAAAATATTAAAAACAACATACTTTGCTGTAGATAAATGTAAATGTGCAAAAACAGAGTTGTAAATGGACAGTATTGACATAACGACGTAATGACTTTACAACTTTGACTTGTTTTTAAATAGTCAAACAATAAAAAATACAATGCAATCCTGCACTGTATTTCTTCTGTCCATTACATTAGCAACCAAACAACACTAGCACTGTTCAACAAACCAGCATGATCTTACCTTTTACGTGTCGCTTTGCAGGTGACTTTGTTGCAGAAGTGTCCGCTTCATCTTCGCTTGATGAAGGTGACACTATTCGCGGCATTTTTGATTTGAAAACAACCACAACCGTTAAAATTAAACGTTTTCTACCTCGAACACATGGCTACGGAGCACCCACATGTGTTGACACCATTTGAACTACGACCTTTCATCACTTCACTTCCGTGTCACTTTTCGTTTGTAGTTCCAAAATCCAGCACGGGCTGGTTAGCTTCGATTTAATGGAACCAGTTCAGAAAACTCCAACTCCCATAACGCACCGCGAACGATTACGTAACCTTCCAAGCGTCTGTCGGGGAAGCAGTTGACAACAGCCGCCAAGAGCAGGCCGAAGTGGGCAAACACAACAAATATAGGAAGAAAAGAGCGAAATTACTGCAGAGTTTGAATTTATTTAATAAATTAAGGATGTTTAACTTTATTCTGAAGCAGTTTGAAGTCCGTTGAACCGGAAATTAGTTCGCGAAGAGAGGGCGTGCACCTGTCGAAGATAAATAGGTTAACCCTGCTAACGTCTAGCTAGCACGTTAGCTGGCTTGTTTTTTGCAAGACATGTCGTCCCCGTCCTCCTCCTCCAGGCGCCAGTGGTGCTACCTGTGCGACCTGCCGAAGATGCCGTGGACGGTGGTGTGGGACTTCAGCGAGGTGGTCTGCCGTGGCTGCGTGAACTACGAGGGAGCTAACCAGATCGAGTTCCTGATCGCGAGTGCCCGACAGCTGAAGCGGACACATGGGATGCAGGATGGAAACGTCAGGTCACCTGGTCCTTCGCCGAATAAACACGCAACATCTGGCAGAGGGGAAGCAGCAGCGGCGGCGGCGGCGGACGGAGGGAGGCCACACTCGGAGCGTTTCGAAAGGGGGGTAAGAGGAGAAACCACCGGGTCTGCTATACGAGTGCCCCCCAACGGGCTACACCGTGACGGACAGCCGCCTCCTGAAGTGAACCGCCAGAGTCCCAGCGGCAGCAGGAGACCCATGCTGGGCGCTGCCATCCCTCCCAGTTTAGTGACTCAAACCATTGCAGGGATTCCCCACGGTCTTCTCACAGGAATGCCTGCGGGTCTGACCGCCCGGACAGCCCCCATGAGTAACCCTATGATCTTTCCTGCCCCTGTGCTGGCCGAGATGAGTCGTAGACAGCTGGGCATAGGGATGGGGATAGCCCCCTTTATCACTCCGGAGCTGGAGCGAGAGCTCAGTTCGTCCCAGAACCAGCCCAAGATAATGTCACAAGTCCACTCTGCTGTGGCGGGCAGCAGCAGCAGCAACAGCAAGAGTTCAGGTCTGCCTTCTTCTTCTTCGTCCTCGTCCATGGCTGGAGGTGTAAGCCAGACCAGCCCAAAGCCTGCCTCATCTCCAGCCAGGCAACCCCGCCCCCTCACCGCCAGGTCCGGAGGGGAGCCCCTAGGATCAAGCTCCTCTGCAGAGGCAGCGACCACTGCTGCAGCATTACCCCACAGTGGGGCCTCTGAACTGGGGTCTGCATCAGCCAACAATACCCATTCGACCGGAAACACTCTTTCCTGCACCTTGTGTCACGAGAGGCTGGAGGACACACACTTTGTTCAGTGTCCGTCAGTGCCAGGACACAGGTTTGTGTTTATTCTATATTTGATTTGTTTTTGGGGCTTTTTGTGCCGTTAATTGAGAGATAGGACAGAGTGGATAGAGTCTGAAATCAGGGAGAGAGAGAGAGAGAGAGGGGAATGACATAAGGGAGAGGAAGATCAAGACAAGGCTGGATTCGAACCCGGGCCGCCCGCTTGGAAGACTATAGCCTCCATACATGGGGCGCGCGCACTAACCACTGCGCCACTAGTGCCCCTATTTGATTTTTTAAAGTGGTATTGAATAACGCAGCCTGGAACAAATTGGGGTTAAGGTCGAAAGTTCTTTTAGCACTTTATTGTAAGACCGTCGAAAATGATGTTTAATAAATAAAAAAGGTATTAGGGCTTTAGGAGTTTAAAAGAGTCGCTAATTAAAGTAAGTCTTTTGATCTCTGGAAATAACTAAGCATCTAACTAAAAGTTGTAATGAGCTTTTCTCTCTTACTTTCCCATATTTAGGTTCTGTTTCCCCTGCACCCGAGTGTACATCCAGAGCCGGCGGGGTGACGGTGAGGTGTACTGCCCCAGCGGGGAGCGCTGTCCGTTGGATAACTCCCCCAACAGTCCTCCTTGGGCCTTCATGCAGGGCGAGGTCTCCACCATACTGGGCACGGGCGGGGCAGGAGCTGCGCCGGCTGCTGCCCCTGGAGCCGGGAACGCGCCGGGACCGGGTCCTGGAGCTGCAGGAGCGTCCTCATCCGGGGCTGGGAATGGATCTGCTGGCGGAGGTGGAAGTGGAGATGTCACTGTCAAGAAAGAGAGAGAGACGTGATGATGATCGTCATGGCAACCAGGACCCAACACAGCAACAGGCAGGTCGACATTATGAAGTTCTGGCTTTTAGATAAATCAGTTTTTACCTCCATCGTTAAGTAATGAATCAACCTTTGTTCATTTCAGTAGAGTAGGCATTTCTATTCTTAAAGATCAGCAGAGAAAATGTGAAGAAACAGAAAGTTAAGTACAAGGTCGATGGATTAATTTAGAGGAGGATGGGGAGGGGAGGGGAGGAGATAGCTTTAAAATGAATGAAACTATTCACTAATATGACTAAGGATAGTACAACAGTTGTAACTGTAAATCTTCTGCTCTATTTTCTAGATCCATGTGACGTAGATTTGATGTTTTATGTAGCGTTTGTTTTCTCCGATGCAGAGTCGTGTCACACATCAGGAGGAGGAGACCTCTGCACCCGGCTGCTGAGAGATCCAGAAGAGAAGCTATAACGTGCTGCACAGCTCAGAAAAAGCTCCATCACACAGGTCTTTAGGTCTTTATACTCACACCACCAGATTTTTAATCACATAGTCCTCACCTCACCGCATACCGGACTGACGGTCTATTGGTTTCATGACTCTGCAAAACTTTTTTTTATTTTTTTATTTGTAATGAGAATGTGATGACTATATTCAGAAATCAAAATACATTTCCTCTTGTGCTGCTGCAGCAACGAGTAGCAATCTATCAAATATTAACCACAAATTAACGGCTGAACTGTGACTACTTTCCTTTGTAGAGTTAACCCTCGCTTCACCAGTTTAACGTCTGATTAGAGCCACAAAATATTTACAAAAAAACTTGGCAGCTGGAGATCAAAGAGTTTCACACATTTACATGACTACTATTCAGCTTTCTACACACAAAGAATCCCCCCCCCCGCCCCGCCCCCTATCAGAACTATTTAAAAGATGCTGTACTTACACTAATCAAATATTCACACAGCAACTTGAATATGCACCTTAAGAAACCACTAGTGCCACTCTAATCTCTCCATGTGGCTACCAGTGTGTTCACATGTAATAGACTTTGTTTTCTAAGGAACGCTATCATAGCTGACTCTTCTAAACAGTCAGAGAGTAGCCACAGTCCAGTGTTGATTATCAATATGGTGTTCACATAAGAAAGCACAAGAGCTCGTTAAGAGAGAAATTTGAAATCATAAAAACAGTAGCCACGGTTGTTTTGTATCTTTTCCCTGTTGATGAGTGAAACGCTGGCTGGCAGCACATCAGACGAGGTCAGACATCAGACTGTTGAGCATTAAATCCAGGCGGCTCCGAGGAGGAACAAGTTGGTATTTAACCATCGGACTGAATCTCATTTCCCCCTTCCTGTGCTCGGTCTAAATTAAGTCTCTGTGCTTCGACAAATCCAGTTTATATTTACAACTGACATGGAAGTGAAAGTTCTGATGAAAGAGAGTACCTTTAACGTCACATGATCTCTGCTTTGTTCCTGACTGAAATCTGTGTCCGAGATTTAACTCTGTGACGGATCGTTCAAACTCGACGTGGACAGAAAAAAACCAACAAGAGATGTTGACAGAATGCCAGGAGAGACTTTTCTCTGTACGTCCGTGTATTTGTTTTTTTGGTGGTCAACTTCAGATAAAGCCGGCTTTGACTCAGAGAAGAGAAAACAAACATCCAGTGAAGCCGCGGACACACTCTGTGTTTAAACGTTGCTTTCATACAAGATCCAGCCCAGCCTCCGCTTTACCATGAATGTATATGAAAAGATATCTGATAGGCCTAGGACGATATTTTATACTAGAATGTTCAATGTTATATACTCTATAGATCTATTATAGTATGTATGTGCAATCCTTGGTCATAGTATATATGCAACTATTTGGAATAAGTCATTCAAAGCGTGTGTGTATCCTTTCTTTAACCCTTTGTTTTCCAAAGGGAGAATCCACCTTCAGGCAGTAAATGTTCCTCTTTCACCCTGAAAGGTTTCACGTTTGTTGATTCGGTTTCCCCAAACACGAGACACTTTAATGGAGCCTCATCGAGTGGAGCACGTTCATGTTCTGAAATCTTATGTGTAGCAGTAAAAATCAACAAACGCTGTCACAGTCTGAAGGTTACTCTCCATGTTCTGTCATCTTTAGTGGATTTAACCTGCAGAGAGGCTCGGACATTTAACCAGTGCGTGAAGAATGAACGGCAGGAAAGGAGACTATGAACATGTTAGAGTATGCTCGCTCTCTGTACACACACATGACGGTTATAAAGGTGAGGTCATCATTTTAAAAACATAAAACTGTGACGTTAGGAGACGTCCCTGTGGAGGACTCATCCATATTTTACAGACTGGATTTAAAACACTTTGATCAACACATTCAGGAATACGTCTTGAGGTGGATTCTCCCTTTACGTGCACTTTGTACTCATCAGTACAGACGCACACACAAACCAAAGGTAACTTAATGCCCAACTGATGTTTGTGGATGTTGACGTTTTATTAAAAAAATATATAAAGCTATATTTCTTGGCCAGGTGGAAACTGGTTTTCTTCATCAAAC
Source organism: Labrus mixtus (assembly GCF_963584025.1). Lineage (NCBI taxonomy): Eukaryota > Metazoa > Chordata > Actinopteri > Labriformes > Labridae > Labrus > Labrus mixtus. Next base: position 26,468,578 of record NC_083620.1, read on the forward strand.
AGTTCCAGGTAACAGGCCCATGTGGTCTACTGTACTTCTGGGATCATCCCACAGATCAGGTCTGTTCTAAACGTGGAATTTGAGTTGACTATATGCACTGATACATCATGCAATCCCTTGTTAAAGTGCCTTTTTCAAATGTTTACCGCCTGCTTGTGTGTCTGGGAACCTCAGGGGAAGTCGGAGTGCAATGACTTTTTTTTTTTTATTATTGTTGAGTCAATGATTAACCTGTTTCCCTTCAGTCGCCATCAGACGGCTTGGCTTTAATCTGAAGCTTTTTGTAAAGTCCACTCATTGTTTGATACGCTCTCTCCCTGCATCCCAGCGCTCTCTCTCTCTCTCTCTTCTTTCATTCATGTGTCCAGTTTTTAGATTTGTCGGTTTTATTGCAGCTTCGTGTACAAAAATAGAAAGCAGGAATAAAATGGGATGGAAACGTGTCATTGGTTGTCTCCTTCTTGACTTTACCCACAGAGATTCAAACATGTGAAATATCTTCTTTTATACTCCTCCGGATGAAAACAATGAAGATCCATGAATGTCCCAGCTCTCTGAGTTGAGGTGCTAAGTGGAGGATTTAACTATCTTCACTGGAATCTGTAATCGAGCTAACATAATGGACAACAGGTTGATGAGCTCTCATCCTGCTGAGTCCAACATCTACATCGGATCGATCCGTTTTATTTCATTTTTTAAAGGGTAACACAAAATCGTACAATAGATGGATATTTCTAGAACTAATTGAGACATTTGATTCAGTTCATTTGAAATGTACATTTACAGGATGTGTGTTAAAAGGCCAAGAGTTGAATGTGTTTTTTTTCTTCTACCAATATGATTTCCCTGGAGATATAAAGAGCACATTTGAACATTTACACATCAAGTATGAAGCTGTGAGGAGATTATTATGTTAGAATAGAATTACTTTATTGATCACAAACTGGGAAATTGTGGCGTTACAGCAGCAGGTTGTCCAAACACACAATATGAGTAAAAAAAACACAATATTAGCAAATTTAAACACAATATAATATTAAATACAAAGTAAATAAGCACTAAAAATATCAAAACTAAGAATGTGAATATATACAACCAGGATTTAACTAAACATTACTAGTCTTAAACAGGAAGATTAAATGTAAATGTGCAAAAACAGAGTTGTAAATGGACAGTATTGACATAGGGAGATGTGTAATCAGTGATACATAAGTTAAAGTGAAGGAGTGTAGACATATTATCAGCAGAAACTATTCAATATAACGGCGAGTAGACAGACACATGAAGTGAACTTGAGTGCAGGGATAATTTGTAATTTTAACATGTTACTTTATTAATGTGTTAATCAAGTGATTTAATGAAAAAAATAAAAAAATAAAGGAGCAAATGACTAAGTAGATGCATGATCCAGAAACTAAAAGTTGTAGAGATGAGCACAGGGTTTAATAACGAGAGTCTTTGGAGCCAATATATATATATAATAAATATAATAAACAGAGTAAGGTCTCCTTCTAGATCCATGAGTGATCAAACAGATTATTAAACCTTTAATTTAGGACAGATAGTGATGGATCAATAAAACTGTAATGTGTGATTGTCCTTTTGAAAACGCTGAATGGTGACGTAGGTGAAAGGCGACACACACATTAATGTGTTCATGTTCACCAGTAAATGGATCAATAAAGTTCTCTTAAAGCAGACCAGCTTTCCTTCACATCTGTAAATGATCTTAACGATCCTGCAGTTTGAAAGTGTTCAGAAATCTCTCGTGTCAATAAACATTTCAAAAGAAGTGAAAATCGATCCAGGAACGTGTTCTGAAAGAGTCGGATCTGAACTCTCTGTTTCAGTCCGCGTCCAGGTTTACCTGGAAAAGCTATTTTAGTTACTATTTAGTTTTCCTTTAGTGGCCGCAGGGTGGCCCTCTCACTCTGCTGACCTCAATATGAGAGCATATATGTCGATGCTGAGAGAAGAGGACGTGTGTGTTCTCTCTGATCAGATTCAGGTTAACATCACGGCCTCTGAAGTTCTCATGAACACTCACAGAGGTCACAGAGTGTCAGTCACGTTTTTAAATGACGTATAGTTCCTCTGAAATGTAAAGCGCGTGAACCTCACACGAGCCCGGCTTAAAGAAGGTGAATGCACCTCGGATCAAGTTCCAGGTAAAGTGATGAAGTGATAATATCACGAAGAAGAAGAGTTGTGAGAAAGGGGGTACAGGGGAGTTAGATTCCCCCCCCCCCCCTCCTGGCTGCTGGCAGGCCGATGTGTCGTTTCCTCCATTAGTGTCAGCTCATTACAGCTATTGTTAAAGCAATTATAGAGGTGTTAATGGACGATGGAGGCCCATTGGCATGAGAAACGGCCCGCAGAGAGAGGATGTGACTAAATGTGAGTTGGGGAAGAAATGGGACGTCAGAGGACAATTACAGTAACATGTTTCAGGATGAGTATTATGAAGCCTGAAGACAGACAGTGAAGAGTTCATCCCTCAGCAAGTGAGCCCAACAAACCTGCAATTCACTTAGCAGACCTCCATCCAAACAAAGCCTCCATCTGTTTAGAATTATTTAAAAAAAAAAAACAGGCAATCAAATAAACATTAATTTACTGCGTTTATTCTGTAGAAACTCAATTTTAGAGAATTATGAGAACAACTATTATCCATCATTCACAGTTTCTCGGTTTAGCAGAGTTTCTACTGTTTCCAGAGGAGAAAGGTTAAACCGTGCTTTACAGACAGGAGGTCAGGTTTCCCATGGCACTTGAATGCAGCAAAATTACAACAAAAAATAAACGAAAAATATCCCACATGAATCCAAACCCGAATCAGTAACTGATTTTCCATTCCATTTATAGATGTGACACTTTCTTCTTGGTTCTTGTCAATTCTCTGATGAATTTTGGAGGTTAGTTAAACTGTATTGGACGAGATGCAGTCCTGCGTATCCTCATGTTTACATGGATAAACATAGCACCGTTTCATCTTTCTCTACAGGTTTCAAAAATCATCCACACACACCCCACAAAAAAAAAAAAATCGTTCCTGTGAAAACTGACAAGAGTCTGAGCACACTTCATATTTGGTGGATTTGTTCTCTTGATCAAAAGTTTGAGGTTTCTGGTCTCAGACTGTATGAGCAGCATGCAGATAAAAGAAGCTCATCTCTTTCAGGCTTAATTACATCATTACACACACTGAGGTGTGAGATCATCCCGCGTGCTAATCGACCTGACAGCTTTTTTTCCCAAACAGCCCATCATCGCATCATGACTTCACAGGGCAGACAGTCTGCGGAGAGCATGGCTGCCTGTGAACTGTACAGCTTCAATATGTGGACAGGAAATAAGTTATTAAAGATCATTTGGTGCTAAACGTTCATAACCCGACCAGCAGCTGGTTATTAAAATACATTAATCACTGATATAAAGAAGATGAAGTCGTTTCAATGAAGGTAACTCAGAGGTCAGAGATCTGTCCAGCCCTGTCACTATTTTCAGAATCTGTCATGTTTCCATTTTAAAAAAAACCACACACATTCTGGAGGTTTTCAATATGACCCGGATCTGTGTGACATCACATGTCTGTTGTGTCTGCGCGCTCATCTTCTTCCTGTTATTTCTGATTCCTGGGATCTTTTCTCACAGTCTAATCCCGTCGACCTCCCGCCTGCGCATCAATTACATGTCCATTGAGTGGCCATTAGCAGAGGCATTGACATTCACAGGCCTCCGTCTGCACCCATGGGCAGATGTGTATTCCCCAACACAGCAGTCCGGCCCCTATGCATTACACCAGGCTTACATTATTTATTGTGTTACGGTGTGGTGGTGGGCCACGAAGGCCTCCAGGAGAAGAGAGAAAAAGACCTCCAATAGTTCACCGAGAAGGCCTCTCAAATCCAACCGAGACAAAGTTACGCACAGATACACACACGAGAATCAAGAAGACCTAAAAGTAAACGAAATGAAACAGAACAAAAGTCAGAGTTATAATGCAACACAACAAACTCAACGAGCCTTCTTTTACGCACAATTTACGCACGAACAAAAGCTAAGCTAAGTTGCTGCTTCCTTTACGTTTTTCGTTTATTTTTTTGTATGCAACTGTGATGTTTTGGTTACGCCAAAAAAATGTCAATATATTGAAAAAAAACAAAAAACAAATATTTTATTGATCTGAGAACTTCTTCTGTGGGCGTGGGGACTTTTATCTCTCCTGGGTGGGTCTGCTTTTCTGACCTGATTAAGATCTCGAATCTTTTGACAGTCAAATATTCCACGAAACGTTTTTTTTTTAAATCTTTTTTTATAATCAAGAAAAATATTTGACTATCAGACACAAAATCTGTGTGGTGTGGTGGTTACAAACCCGAAGAGAAGTGTTAACAGGGGTTACGACACAAGAGAAGAAGTGATAGCCGAGGGAATTAACGACTTTGACACCCCTCACCACACACACACACACACACACACACACACACACACACACACACACACTAAAGATAGGAGTAGGACGTTTCTAATTTTTGTGAAACAAAATGACATTTATTTGTGCCAAACGCTACATGACACGTATTTTAAACATAAAAAATGTGAATGTTTGGACACTGATCTGTATGAAAGGAGAGATATGATTACATCATGCGACATTTTATTTGAGCTATTTATTAAACATTCAAACTTCTATATAACTTTATCGAATATTAACTTTGATCATATTGCCACTTTGATAAGGGTTAGTTACTTGTGTTAAAAAAAAAAAATCCAATCAGCTCTGTCCCTGAAGGATTATGGGACAGTGACTTGTCCGGGTGGCCTGTTGCAGCCGCCGGGCCAATATACAGCACGCCAGGGGGCCACATCGGCCTTTTTGCGGGGCCCTTCCTGGATCCCAACACGGCATTCAAATGTCAGGATCGGGGCGGGACCCGGCGGCACCTTATAAGAGAAGGACGTCCAGGTTCCTCTGCTGGATTTGCGCGCTTCACCTCCGCCTGCTGCAGCGGGAAAAAAAAAAAAACGGGCCACAAGAAGAAGTGTCCATCTGCTGAGCCGTGACAAGATTAAAGTTATAAAACAATGGATGACTGACAAACAGCCTGAGAAGTTTTGACTTTATTTTTGTTAGCCCGGGAGAACAGCGTCCACTTCTTCTAAAACTTTTTTTTTTACAGCCATCATTTTCTTCTTCGTTCGTGACAAAAGGAGACAGCGGTGTATTTGGATCTTTCCCCCTGACATCTTCAATCTTTGCAAAGGATTTTAAACTTATTTTTTTTGTTATAGATTTTTTTTTTTAACCCCCTCGGTGATAGAAAAGAGTTTCTCCTTCATAGACTTGTGTTGGGGATGTTGAGCTCTGTGAAGATGGAAGCCCATGATCTACCAGAGTGGAATACTTTCTACAGCGAGGCAAGCGAGGTAAACACAAGTTCCACACATCAAAATGACACAAATAGACTTCAGATTTATCTAAATGTTTTATTTCCTCGACTTTCAACAACTTCTGGATTTTTTTTTTTCTGGAAGGACAAAAGTTTGGTGATGATTGTATTTGCGCAGATTCAGCAGGATCCCGAGGAGAGAAACAGCTGTATACTTTAAATATAAAAGAAGATTAGAGAGAACATTTTGAAGATTTCTTATTTACTCTTAAAGCTCACATGGAAATATTGCTAAAATAAAAAAAAAGGTTCAAACGAAATGTACGCAGAACAGGGCGACAAAGAGGATCGATGCGCACTTCACATTTTCTCAGGAAAATAAGAAATAAAGTCAAGAGAAAAAAAGCGAAATATAACCAATAATTAATAGTTAGTAATCTTCAGTAATAATCCGACATGAACATTTGAAAATTAAACGAATATTTAAAAAAAACAGAAAAGAAAAAAGTTATATATGAAGGCCAATTACTGATAATTATTAACTTATTATTCAGATTTGACCGGTTCTGGAGCCTGATATTATTTTAATTACTTTATAAATATTTAGGTTCATTCAGTTAGATATTTAGAGGTGAGGTTTTGAGCTTATCTACAGACTGTTCTCCTTTGTTTCCTCGCAGCTGCTGAAGCGTCGCGACATTTCAGGTGTAAATGTAACAAGACTTATTCTCACTAATTCAATTAAAGGCTTAATTCAATCAGCAGCTTCAGATCTCACCTCAGCTCGGCCTGATGAAATTAACGAAGAAGAAAGAGTCTGATAATATTTAACAGCGACCTGGTCAGCGGGGCCGAGATGCCTGTTCCTGATTCCTCTTTTAAAGACGTCAAAGAGTTTTTAATAAGTAATCATTTGTAAGAATTTAAAAAGTGTTTGTGCATGTTTGACGAACATTCAGAAGATATGAGGACAAATCAGATTCCTTCCTAAGAAGTGAACTTTTTGGTTTACTTGTTTTTTCCACACAGCAGCGGAGGAGGCTGTCTGAACCGAGAGGCACCATGACGCGTTTTTTACGCATTTTCAGGTTAACATCGCTGTGTGAAATCCATGTCCTCTCCCCGCGCGCACTGAGAGCTTCATTGTGCATTGATAAGGAAGGAGTCCCGTTTTCAATGGACACTCAAACGGCCTCACTTTCACGTTGAAAACTTTTTTTTCGAATCGCAGTAAATGAGGTTTAAAAAAAAAACCGAACACACTGAAATAGTTGTTCCCTAAATGTTGAAAAGTTAAAGGTGAAGATGAGTTAAACATATTTCGTTATTTATATTAACTGTAACTGTATCAGCTCATGTGTTCCTCTGAAGTGTTTTCCTGTAAATAACCTCGTTGTTGTTGTTCTCTGTCTGCAGATGTATTCCTCTCCCAACGCCATGAACTCTGGTCTCGGCTCGATGGGCTCCATGGGAACCATCAACAGCTACATCAACTTGAACCCGCCCATCGCCTCCCCCGCCGGCATGAACATGGGGTACCCGAGCTCAACGCTCAGCAACTCCCCGCTGGCCTCGATGGGCTCGGGGCCCGGTCACATGTCCCTCTCCCCGGGGGCCTCGTCCCTCAGCTCGGGCGCTCTGACCCAGCTGGGCCCCTCGGCTCCGGGCTCCCTGAGCTCCCTGTCCCACTACCAGAACATGGGCCAGTCCATGAGCCAGCTGGGATACCCCTCCACAACCAGCCTGAGCCGCGCCGGGCCAAAGGAGATCCCCCCGAAGCCGTACCGCCGCTCCCTGACCCACGCCAAGCCGCCCTACTCCTACATCTCCCTCATCACCATGGCGATCCAGCAGAGCGGCAGCAAGATGCTCACCCTCAACGAGATCTACCAGTGGATCATGGACCTGTTCCCCTACTACCGCGAGAACCAGCAGCGCTGGCAGAACTCCATCCGCCACTCTCTGTCCTTCAACGACTGCTTCGTGAAAGTCGCTCGCTCGCCCGACAAGCCGGGCAAAGGCTCGTACTGGACCCTGCACCCGCAGTCGGGGAACATGTTCGAGAACGGCTGCTACCTGCGGCGCCAGAAACGCTTCAAGATCGAGGAAAAGCTGGCCAAGAAGGCGGGGAAGAACCAGGAGGGGGGCTCTGGAAAGGGAGGTCACGGTGGGGATCACCTGATGGAGGACCACAGCCCCACAGGAGGATCAGAGGGCGCTGACTCCGCCCACTCAGACAACTCCCACCCCGGCTCCTCGGACGACCAGCCGCACCAGCGGAACTCCCTGGTGCCTCTGGACTGCCCCGCGCTGTCCTCCTCACACCTCCACAGCCCGCCCGTTTCCCTGCCTCCCCCTTCCTCCTCCTCCTCTTCCTCCATGCCTCCTTCCGGCCTCTCCCTGTCAGCCTCCTCCTCCTCCATCCTTCATCCACAGTCTTTAGTGGGGGGTCCCCACCTCCTGCCCAGCGCCATGCAGCAGCACATTGACCTGCAGAGCGACGCCCTCAAGTCCCTGGACCCCCACTACAACTTCAACCACCCGTTCTCCATCACCAACCTCATGTCCAATGAGCAGAAGATGGACCTCAAGTCCTACCAGGACCAGGTGATGGCCTACAACAGCTACACCGGGGGCTCTCCTGTGGGGGCCAAGCAGATCTATGACAGCCAGGGGCCCACCTCCATGGACTCAGGCGCTTACTACCAAACTCTGTACAGCCGCTCGGTGCTCAACGCCTCCTAATGTGGACCCACACACACACACACACACACACACACACACACACACACACACATCTGTCTGTGGAGCCAAGATGGAGACTTCTCTTCTCCTCTAAAATGGACACCAGAGCTCTCTCTCTCTCTCTCTCTCTCTCTCTCTCTGTCTTCCTCTTTCTCTCTCTCTCTCCGGCTCTCGTCCAGCGGCCTCTGAAGAGACTCACATCTAAAATGGCCGTCGTGTTTGAGAGGCAAGAGAACAGTTTGTTTTTTCTACTTCACGGCCTCTGACAAACGTGGAAGGAAGCTGGTCGGTTACACGGAGGACAGAAAAGAGAAGCTGGATGATGAAGATGTCGCTGGAGCGCCGCACGTGCTGAAGTGTCAGCTTTTGTACAAAATGTAAATAGAGGTAATGTAGGGGGGGAAAAAGGATATTTGCATTTATTTATGAAGGGAATAAATCTTAATATATCTTGTATAGCTCTGTTGACCAGTTACAACCCCGATGTGAGTTTTATTTTTTAGAATGAGATAAGTTTCAGGTTACTGCTTCAGGCAGGTGTTACTGTTCGTGTGTTACAGCATTTCACACCATGTTCCGTCATTTCCGTCAATCAGGAGTCCGTCAGTGTATATATAGCTCATGGAGTCTACTTTTTAAAAAGAAGTTGTTTTTTTTTATTTTGGTTGATATGAAGAAAAAAGAAAGCCGTTTTGTCCTTACTGGAGCTCAGACGAAATAGAAGTTTTGCAGCCAGAAGGAAAGAGGCAAAGAAACTGTGGTAAAAAAAAAAAAAAAGAAGATACTAACATGTCATGTTTCTGTTTTTCATTTCCCACAAACATTTCCTGTTGTTACCTTATAATCCAGAGGCATGAAGTGCTCCTGTCAGACTGTAACATGATGTAAAGCAGAGCGGGGGAGTTCAGTCAGTTACTAAAAACAGTGGAGGGGAGGAGAGATGCACTATGGGAGATTTACATACAGTACTTTGCACTATGGAGCTCCCACTGGCCAGGTGGGCTGATAGTGTGTGTGTTACAACAATACTTAGGACCCCCCCCCCCCCCCCTCACACTGTCAATGCATCAGCTCAATGGGATCAGTGGAACGATGTCAGAGGGTTAAATATCCGCCCGCCGTCCCAAAAAAAAAAAAAAAAAAAAGTGCCTTTTCTTCAAAGACTGCTGATCTGATAAGATATCAATGTATCGACAATCTATTGAAGGATTATTCCGTCACACAGCGGAGGACGCAGAAGTTTCAGGTCACAAAACGTCCTCTGTGGAGAAAGAAAGAAAAATGTCTTTTATTTAAGCTATGTTGCTTTTCAAACTTTGAAAGTGTGCTGATATAATATATTGTTGTTGTTGTTTTCGTTGGTTTTAAATGTGATTCAAATGATCCATGTTTCATTTTTTCTTATTAAAAAGGCAAAAAATGTGGGAAGAGATGGTGCATTAGTGTTTTTCTTTTTCAAAACCTCTTCTTTGGGCGCCCCCTGTGGACAAAGCAAGTATCTCGAACGCCGTCGTTCGTTCTGTCCTGTAAAGGTGGCCGTTGTGTTCCCTGACGAAAAAAAAACTCACTGTGGTTCTTTTTTAACAGTCAAACATTTGAGACTCAATCATCTTTGACAAACATCAAAAGGCTGTTTTTTTAATGCACCGTGCTGCAGGCATTGAGAATGATAAGATATAGATGTAGTTCATCTGGTCACAGATGGTCTCGTTTTCATTTGGAGCTCATTAAGATTTATCACTGTTCATTTTTAGTCTGTTTCACACCCTCTTAAAAACTTCTCACAGTAGCTTTAAACGATGTCGAAGCGGGACGTTTCCGTTTTCAGAGCAGGAACAAAAAGAATCAAACAGTGTGGAGATGTTTCACTGGCTCAGCAAATTCCCTGAATATTGATTCAATCACAAATCAAAGAGGGACACTTTTAGGACTTGAAAAAAAGTCATCCTTAAGAATATCTCATAAATGTCTTCTAAATGATTCTATATTCAAAAATACTTCCCACTGACAGTTTTCTTGACATTCTTCACAAAAATGAATCAGAGATGATCAATAAGAAAATGGTGCAACAGCTAATCTATGTCAGGCAGCTGAATGTGAGTTTCTGGATCACACAGCATGACTCGTCAATCAATCACAAGCCTCCTTTCCCCCTCTGTGCTGGTGGAGTCGGATCTGCAGGAATAGCAGCGTCTTGTTGAAACAGCTCCTGACCAAATGACCGTGGTGTGTGACATGTCAGACTGTCAGACTAAACACGGCCCAGGATCACACTGAGAGCCTCCAGAACGAGACACGCAGTAAGACCCCGGACCTCTCCAAAAACTACAGCCCCTACCTCTGACCCGGCACCAGAAAAACTATCAGCGGGCCAACAAAACAATTTTTACTCTTAAAGCTCGTCTGCTCTGCCTTCAGAGGTACTCAAACTGTTCTCTCCTTATCCTCATGAAAACTGTCAATGCAGCTCAGAGGAGGGTTTTCTGAGGAAGAGTAATTAAAGAGCAGCCTAAGAATGGAAATCTGCTGAATCACTTTTTTTATTGAAGATGATAAAACGGCTTTTCTGTTTCAGTATAAACAAAAATGGGACCGGTATCTCCCCTTTAAATCTGCAGGAGAAATAAAAAAGTTGATTTATTGATCTTGGATCCTGCAGCTGCCCTTCCCTGTCGCCGGGCATCCTGTATAACTGTCTACCTCTCTGTCTGTCTGTCTCTCAGTCTGTCTGTCTGTCTGTCTGCCTACCTGTCTGTGTGTCTGTCAGTCCTCTTTCAGTGGCTCAGTCCTGTTCTGTCAGTCATGTATGAGTCGCTGCCTTTTCTTATCTGTCACTTCAGGATCAAGGCCTCAGAAATACAGACTGCAAGGACACACACATACAGTATGCATGCACACACACACAGACCGAAACCACCCTCCATAACACACACAGTATGCATGTACACACACACACATGCACGCACACACACATGCACGCACACAATTGAGTCATATTGCAAAAACACATAAATTAGTGCCTGTTCTAAAATTCAGCTTTTTTCACATTTTTATGATACAAAATCAATTAATGTGCCTGTTAATTAACACACACACACACACACACACACACACACACACACACACACACACACACACACATCCATGGAGACAACCACACACTCCTGCCGACACACACACCCTAAAGAAATGGTCTGAGTGGGAATGTAAGGCAGTCTGTCACCTTGCATACACAATAGTCCCTTCAGAGCAGTTCCTTGATAAGATAGGAGAAGTCCCGCCTGATACAGTCCCCACTGCTACACACACACACACACACACACACACACACACACACACACACACACACACACACACACACAAGGCTGTTCCAGGTATGACTAACCTGGCCGACACTGAAATGTCACCCTGATACGTCCCCTCACAGTAATCAGGTGACCACACTGATAGTCACATTCAGTCCAGCTTCATGTGAAACAGATAAAATACTGCGGCTTTGAGGTTTAGAAGAAGAAACAATACCGAAGGCGGAGTGAAACAATTCCAGGTACAAAGGGGGGGAAATACTATACGACCCTTATATTTGTAACCTCTCTCAGTCGTATCTGTGACCCTCTGCTGACCCACTTTTCTGAAGTGAGGCTCTTAGAAAAAAAACGATAGCGCTGCTGATAAGAGCCCGAATGTCACAATAAATAAATCCGCTCTCTGAAACGACCACAATAACCTCGGATAGGATTTGTTCCCTGGGTTTCTAGGATTTGCCCTTCCCACACATTGTTGTGACTGTTTTTGTGCAGAAATGCATCAATAAAAAATCTAATGTTAGAGCAGATGAAACGTGTTCTTTGTCGATACACAGACCACAGACTTTTGATTTAAAGAAACGCTCAAAGTTAATATTTCCTGCAGAGATCAGGAGGGCACAAAGGGATTCTTTTCACCTTAAGGGTTGTTAGACATTCATATCATTTGGAAAAGGACATTTGAAATGTGCAAAGTAACTCCTAAAATAAATCAGTCGTCAACTTTTGAACTTTATTGCTCTAAAATTTGGTCACGATACTTTAAATCAGTGGTTCCCAAAGCGGGCCGTGCGCCCCCCTGGGGTTAAAAACAATTATTGCTGTTGCATCTTAAAAAAGTGTTCAGTTGAATGTTGCAGTTTTACTCTTTATTGCTACTTTAGAATTGGCTTGATATTTTTGTCTAAGTTTAATCTTTACACATTGATGCTGCCATTCTTTTTCTGTTTTGGCAAATCTCAGATAAATTCTAAAAATACAGATATTTGACTGCAAAGGATGTTATTGTCAGTATTTTTTGTATACACACACACATATATATACACACAAAATGTATTTGGTAACGCGTGGGGGGGGGCCAAAGCCATTTTTATGTTCAAGGGGGGAACCCGGCAAAAGAAAGTTTGGGAACCACTGCTTCAAATGATCAAATATATCAGAATAGTTAGATTTGAACGTCACAAGTCTTATACATCGTGCAGTATGGAAACATGAGGTATGGGCTCTGATTCTGAAACATGTCACACAACAGTCTGGTCTGACCTGTGCAGCTTTCACACGTGCACTCATTACAGTTTTAAAAACTTTAGACGCTGATGGACACAGTCAGTTTATATCAATGCTACGTGTAGCTCGACGCTTTCACAATATCAGCAAGCTGGTGGAAAAGAAACATCATGAAGCAGCTTCAATAGGTGCACCGTCACATGCAGACACAGTCTATAGTCGCGCTCCAGTTGCAGAAAAAAAAAAAACGTTATCGTCCTCCCCTCCGCTCACTCTCCTTTAATTTTCCTGAATGCTTCCTGCTGTGTGTATCACGACTTCACATGGAGCAGGGAGGCTGACAGGAAATCGCCCGGGGGAAGTTAAGAGTGATAAACTTCTGCTGTTTAGTTTCACACATGCAGCTCACTCCCAACATTTCAGGATTTTTTTTTTTTAGGAGTTTTGTGGAAGTGTGAAAGCATTACAAGTCATCTGATTGGACGAATGGCATCACCATTAGTGCTGATATATACAGTAGAACTGCACTGACACGATTCACAATGTGTATCAGGTGATAACCCGTTGATTTTCATCACAGCAGACGGTCTTAGTGTTGATGTGATCGAGCTGTGACCACAAATAAAGCAGCAGCAGTAAGAGTGCAGGGAAAGGTTGTGTGCCGCTTTCTTGGCAAACGTCCAGTTTCAGTCGACTTCCGGATCTACTCGTGTGGGTGAAGCCAAATGAGAGATTAAAGAAGCAAACAAAGAGAATCTGTTGTTCTGTAACACTGTGTCCTCCACTAAAAAGCAATAAAACACAGGAGGTAGTGATGTTTACTTCATATCAGCACGTTATGATCATCTGTGAATGAACACAGCCACGCTGATCTTCAGGGTCAGCACCACTCCTTCTTCAACGTGACATCATCAGCTAAACGTGTCCGGAGGCTTTAAATAACTGGTCTTAATAGAGCGCCACAGGAATGAGTCCTAAAACCCGGAAGTAAATTAGCATTTGAGCGCCATGGGGTCTAACGTCTAAAAGTCAACGGGGATTTTGAATGTGTTTGTGGTTAGACGCCTGAAATAAGGTCTGTGGTTAACACAAGCTGAACTGTTGGTGTTTTGTTAGACCACATAAACTACGTTAGGTAATACCTCCACTTGTGAAGTTTGAAGTTTTTAGTCGTCTTTAAAAAGGCGGTTGCTAACAAGTGGCTAAATGTGACTACAGCGGTCGTCGGGGACATTAAACGTCATCACGCCGGACACAGAGGGCGGGAACTCTCTCACTAGTCGGAGATGTCTCCTGTAGGTTTAATCTTTAGGTTAAGGTGAATATTATGTTAGTAAACTATTTATTAAGCTACGTGGATTAGTTTATCGGAGATCGTCTTGAAGCGTAACGCTAGTGACGTCACAATCATCTGACCGCGGTGTAGTTAGCTTGTAGCATAACGTTAGCTTTTTACTTCTGTCGGCCGCATTAACGCTTCAAACATCGTAAAAATGGCGTTCGTCTGTGAAGATTATCCTGCTGAACGAAACGCCTACGCTTCAGAAACGTGTGTTTGACACAGAGATTATTTTCTGCAATGATCCAAAATCCAATGAAAACATCCCATAGGGCGAATCCTCGTTAGACCCCCACGGCGATGCTACTTCCGGGTTGGCCTACAAAAATCCGTCTTATGGTTTGCTCTCTATAAGTTTACTGAAATGATTTCCTCAATCTGAACTCCGCCTCCTCATTAACATTCAAACTTCTGTCTGATTTTGTAAAGACTTGGATCCACAGTTTTTTTTTTTTTAAAGTGATAGTTATCTGTCAGCTCTGAAGATAACGGATGAAGGCGTGAAGAATCTTTTGCAGTGAAAAGACGACAGTTTCTGACGAGGAAGGCCTCCCACAGATGCCCTCTTATCAAACACTGAATCACATATGTCGTGTTTTGCATAATTGCGGCTTTTTGAAGAAGCTTTGAGGAGAGTCGCCGCGGCCCTTCAGACCTGTGAGGGCGACGCTCCCGTCGTTCTCACTGTAACGGATATTTCTCTCCTGAGGTGTAACAGTCTCTGCGTCGGCCCTGTTGAACACCTGATGACAGCCGCCCTCGGGCCGCGCTGCCGGTGACAGCGTGCAGCACGGAGCCTGCGAGCGTGTTCACCTGCACAAAGAGCGTCTGTGCCGATCTGAAAGAGCTTCATGCAACCAAAAAAAAAAAAAGATGTCTTTTTCTTTCTGCTGTATTTAAACTCAGACCTTCATTTCATCCCACTATAGCTGCTGGGTCTCTGCAGCTCTTTAAAAATGCGGCACACTTTGAAGGCCCAACACCGCGAAAAAACAAATATCACAGAAACTTGTGGAGCGACTTCCCACGACGAGGAAAGGCGTTATCTGAGCGGTGAAATTCACCTTTAAACAGGTGTTCTGTTCTCATCAAGGAAAATAGATTAGTCAAAGAATAAACTAAAGAAAGAAAGAAAGAAAGAAAGTTAAAAAAGTTAAGAAAAAAGATAGAATGGGTGAAAGAAAAGGAAGGAAAACGGGGACAGTGTAAAAACAAACTAAAGAAATAAAAAAAAAGAAAAGACAGATTAAAGAACAAATGAAATATGCAAATAAGGGAAAGAAAGAAGGAGAAGGGTGGTGCGTGCTTTCAAGATGTGAAATGCAAATGAGGGCTGTGCATCCTGGATCCTGTTAGGTGGATCTACTGTTTACACTTGTTATTATTGCCTGAGGAGAGGGAGGGAGGGAGAGGGAGGGAGGGAGAGGGAGAGAAGGGAGCACTTTCAGTTCAGGCCTCAGGCTGCACGCTCCCAATTTAGGCAAAAAGACGACAGGCAGACAGACAGGTGAGTTAGTTAAGCAGTGAGACAGTTTATGAGGCACATTGAAGTCTGTTATAAACTTGTGATGATGACTCGAGTGAAAGAGGTCAAAGGAGCTCGTCATTCAATCATTAGAGTATTAAAACAACATCAGAAGTGATACAAGTTCATGAAATGCTTCAGCTCAGAGAGAGAGAGAGAGAGCGAGAGAGAGAGAGAGAGAGAGAGAGAGAGAGAGACAGAGTCACTGTGACATTCAGCAAACAGCCCGGCAGAGAGGACGTTTGGCAGGTAACAAGGCGGACAGACACGAGACGAGTGAGACAGACAATAAGAACGATGAAGAGGCCGATCTCACAGCTCATTTATATCCAGAAGAGTTTTAAAGGTTTAGAAACATGATGTGGAGACTCATCCACATCATGTTTCTCTTTCATCATTCAGACTGTTTAGTTTGTTCTTAATTTATTTGTGTTTAATTGTTGGCTATGAAAAGTGTTGGATTGGATTTTCTCACCTCATACCTTCTGATCGTTTTATATTTACATCATCTTTTACAGGATGCAGCTTCACATTAGATTATTTCTATATAAACAATATTAAAGACAGACAGACAGACAGACAGACAGACAGACAGACAGGCATTCAGACAGACAGACAGACAGAAAGGCAGACAGACACACAGACAGACAGACAGACAGACAGGTAGGCATTCAGGCAGACACACACAGAGACAGACAGACAGACAGACAGACAGACAGACAGGCATTCAGACAGACAGACAGACAGACAGACAGACAGACAGACAGACAGGCATTCAGACAGACAGACAGACAGAAAGGCAGACAGACAGGCATTCAGACAGACAGACAGACAGACAGACAGAAAGACACACACAGAGACAGACAGACAGACAGACAGACAGACATTCAGACAGACAGACAGACAGGCAGACAGACAGGCATTCAGGCAGACACACACAGAGACAGACAGACAGACAGACAGACAGACAGAAAGACAGACAGACAGGCATTCAGACAGACAGGCAGACACACAGACAGACAGACAGACAGACAGACAGACAGACAGACAGACAGACACACACACAGACAGACAGGCAGACAGACAGGCATTCAGGCAGACGCACACAGAGACAGACAGACAGACAGACAGAAAGACAGACAGACAGGCATTCAGACAGACAGGCAGACACACAGACAGACAGACAGACAGACAGACAGACAGACACACACACAGACAGACAGGCAGACAGACAGGCATTCAGGCAGACACACACAGAGACAGACAGACAGACAGACAGACAGAAAGACAGACAGACAGGCATTCAGACAGACAGGCAGACACACAGACAGACAGACAGACAGACAGACAGACAGACAGACACACACACAGACAGACAGGCAGACAGACAGGCATTCAGGCAGACACACACAGAGACAGACAGACAGACAGACAGACAGAAAGACAGACAGACAGGCATTCAGACAGACAGGCAGACACACAGACAGACAGGTAGGCATTCAGACAGACAGACAGACAGACAGGTAGGCATTCAGACAGACAGGCAGACAGGTAGGCATTCAGACAGACAGGCAGACAGACAGACAGGTAGGCATCCAGGCAGACAGACAGACAGACAGACAGACAGGTAGGCATTCAGACAGATAGACAGGCATTCAGACAGACAGACACACACACAGACAGGCATTCATTCAGACAGACAGACAGACAGACAGACACACAGATAGACAGACAGGTAGGCATTCAGACAGACAGACAGGCATTCAGACAGACAGACAGACACACACACAGACAGGCATTCATTCAGACAGACAGACAGACAGACAGACAGACACACAGACACACACACACACACACAGACAGGCATTCAGAAAGACAGACAGACAGACAGACAGACAGACACACACACAGACAGGCATTCAGACAGACAGACAGACAGACAGACAGACAGACAGACAGACAGACAGACAGACAGACAGACACACACACAGACAGGCATTCAGACAGACAGACAGACAGACAGACAGACAGACAGACAGACAGACAGACAGAGAGACAGGCAGAGCAGACAGCCAGCAGAGGTTCAGATAAGCAGTTGGACTTTGCTCTGTCGTTCGTGGGTGTTGCAAAGAGAGCGAGATAAAACTGCTGGCCTGAGTGACGAACACAGAGGAGGCGACTGATTACATTTAACCTGATGCTCGGTGTGTGTGTGTGTGTGTGTGTGTGTGTGTGTGTGTGTGTGTGTGTGTGTGTGTGTGTGTGTGTGTGTGTGTGTGTGTGTGTGCGTGGGGACAGACAGTTAGGACAGTATTGATCAGAACAGGACTCATCGACTCGGGGACGCAGCAGATTCGGCGCAGGCAGACGGCCTCTCAACAACAAGCAGGTCAAAGGTCAGGGACCAGGTTTGAGAAAAGGTTGCTGGTTCAGATCCCAGAGTCACTGCAGCAGAAGATGCCCCGGCCTCGATCTCTGTGCCCCCCCTGAGCAAATGTTCAACTGGAGCTGTGTGCAAACATTGTACTGTTGTTTAACAGATATGATGAGATTATTAAAGTGGATTCATTTTTTAAACCTTAACTTTCGATTCAGCAGGAATAGTACAATTTGGTTTGTTTGATTCCTCCATTTTCACAATTATTCTTCTTCTGTTTTTTATTTCCTGCAGAGTTTCATCTTCCTGTTAGAGTCTTTATGGTTAACACATCCATTGCATCCTGTGTCTGTTTACTTTGACCCAGTTTTCCATTTAAGTTGCATCTTATCTTATCTTAATGTCTATGAGTAACACTGTCTCTGTTATGATTACACACACACACACACACACACACACACACACACACTCACACATGGAGCACCTGCTGGGTTTGTGAAGTCTACTCTGCAACACGATACACTGCAGATTTCAGAATAAGTTGCAGAGTTGGTTGTGGTGTCTGCTTACGAGGGTGGATCGAGCCGTAATAAGAACCTGTCTGTCACATCAGAGAGTTGATATTCTGGCTGTGTTTCAGGTGTGACTCCTGCCTCTCCTCTCTACTTTCAGGATGTTTGGATATGCAGCCGAGGAGGTGAGGTTCAATATCCTCAGGACTTCATACTGCTCTTCTTCTTCTTCTTCTTCTTCTGTGTGTGCTGATGGCCTCAGGTTGGATATTCTGACGCAGGGGAAACCCTCTCACCACCTGTTTGTGTCGCTTAAATAAACCTGCATCCACTAAATCAGCTTCACTTCCTGAGCTGTGGATTTCACGCTGCATATCTAAAGAGACATCCAACCCCAACATGCAAACTAACTGTAATCACGCTGTTATTTCTCCCCTCAGCACTGGCACTCCGCCTATAACATCAGATCAGTTTCACAAAACAATCACACTGCTCAGGCATTTAGTGTTTAGTATTTTATACAGGCAAGTATACTCAACCACAAACGGCTCCTTTTCTAAAAGTCAATGTGAGTCAGGACGTCACACAGGAGGAAGTTTTGTGGTGTTTTAACACTGAACTCTGGAGAGTTTGCTGGAAGTTTTGCATGTGCTGCTGTGTGAACATCTGAAGCTGATACTGTGAGTACGTCCAAATACAGATTGATATAGAGCAGGGGTTCCCAAACTTTTCAGGTCGTGACCCTCAAAATAAGGGTGACAGAAACTGGGGACCCCCCACTGTTCTTTAAGGTGGTTAGTTAGGTATATAACGTAGCGACAGCCACGCACACACTAATAAACCTATCCAAAAACTAGGAACACAAAATAATACAACAGCCTAAAATAATTAAAAATGTCATTTCCATTTCACTTAATGATACTGTCTTATATGACATTGGACTACTTTTTGTATATTTACAAAAATGGTAAAAAGATATATTTATGCACTTTTAATTTTTTTTATGGAAGGCATCTCGCGACCCCCCTCTTGGTGGCTGGCGACCCAGCTTGGGGTCCCGACCCCCACTTTGGGAACCACTGATATAGAGGCTTCAGACTTTGCACCTTTTTTATATCACAACTTTCCTCCTTAAAAACACCCACGTCCCCTCCGACAGGGAAACTTCACACTTGACTTAAACTAGATAAATAAATATTTATAAAGGTCCACTAACACATTACTTTGTCCTTGTGTGTGGCAGCGTTAGCGTCTGAAAGCACCATGGCAACAGCAGTTTGAGGCGTCTTCCCGCCTTTTCACCAAAGATATGAGCGAGAGAAACGTCGGCAGGAAATAACTCAGGACCTCCTGCCGCCCGTTGTAGCTTTCATGTTAACTTTGTGTTTGTGGGCGATGCCGAGTGTGCGTGTGAGAGAGCGCAGAGCATTTCTGATGCTGTTTGTGTTTCACAAATGAAATACACATCGATCTGATTCAACGTCATCAGCGGGAGGTTTAAGAAAAAGTCAATGTTCACACTTTGACAGTCAGAGCGTACAGTGAGCACATCATTCATAAGCTCTGAGCTCACATTTCACCTCAACATTTAGACGATTGTTCAGTTTATCCTGGGTGTTGGATTTGTCATTCTGCAGAGCTGCTGTTTCATGTTTTCACCTGCAGACAGAATCATAAATTAAAGCCTCGTGTGACGTTTGGCGTGCCAAACTAAAGGCAGGTAATTGGGCTTTAGAGCGCACCTTGTAATTAAGTTGCCCACAACTCCACCTATTAGTCGTTGATCAGGGTCATTATTTTCACATTTATCTTCTCTCTCAACATCAGAACAAACGTCTCATATGGACCTCTTACAGTTGGAGTGGTTGGTTATCTTCCACATTTTTAATATCACAGTTTATACGAGAGAACAAAGAGTTTTGGGCCGTCGTGTCTCGTCCTGTTTCTCCATCCCTGCTCTCAGTTGGAACAAACCAAGACGTCGACTGTGACGGTGTGAGGACACATTAAATGTCCACGAGTGTGATGAGACCTTCAGGAATGTTCTCCGACATCTGGAGAGCATGTGTCGGGTCAAACACACAGCGAGAGAGAAAACTGCTGGCTAGACTTTAAGACAACAACACTTGAATTGACACGATGGCCGCTACTGTCCACTGCCTTGTAAATCACAGACAAAGACACATACACACACACAGCATGTCAGAGGTTGTGTTTAACTCCCAGATGGACGAAGACAAGAGTCGTCCATCCTTTGCCAAACGGCAGAATGTGAAAGAACAATGTGTCAGACTAATCGGTCCGAGATATCAGCGCAGAGCCAGAATCAACAGGGCTTTTATTGTGAAGGTTTGAGACCGACTTGAGTGAGAACCGGAGCTTTGATTCTCAGCTGGAAATCAAATTGGCCCAGTTGGACCTTCACTTCTCCCTCAAGTCTCTTTTTCCTTTATTTGTTCAGATTTGACGTTTGTTTCTTGTCCCTGCATCGGTGGAAATGAAACGCAAACTTTCTGTGAAAATTTGTGTTTCTTTCCTCGGAGGTCCTGCCCGCTTTTTTCTCTGACATTCAGGAACTCACATGTTAGCAAAACTTGAATGTGGTAGAAGAAGAATTACAGACCAGAGGAGAAATCCAACAATTTGACTTTTGTTTAAATTAAATTAAAGATCATGTGATTGACTGACAGCTCGTTGATGAACACCAACACCTGAAGCACCTTGACTGAATTCTTGGCCGGGTTTTTATTCAGGGAGAAAAAAGTCAAACGATAAGCTTTTCCATTGAAGTGCTGGAACTTAAAGAAAATAAAAAATGGTTTGATTGTTGAACTCTGAATCTTAAATCTCCCTCTTGTTGCACTTATTCAGGAAGTGTGTTCATAAAAATGTTTTTGACCCGAGTACGGTTTATTTAAGACCCTGTTCCTGGTTCAATACCTTTGAATCAAACATATCTCCTCACCTTTATCTCCTATCTTTCTTAAATAGAGAAATGCTCAGAACTTTGAGATATGTCCAGTCATTAAAAACCACTCAGAGTCTACACAGCAGCTTCATATTTCCTCTGAAGCCCAAATGTAACCGCTGATTTGTCTCCAACTTGTAACACGGCCTTTACAGAAACAATGACCTTCTCTGTCCACACAGGTAAACCGAGTATAAATAAACTTTGTCTGGGACTATATGTTTGTGAGGAAACAGTAGAATGGTAAAGAAGACAGCCGTGAGTCGGCAAATATCCTCATGACACTGATTATTTGCTGCAAATATTTGCTGCGAATCAGAGAATTAATCGTTGTTTACAGCACAGACAATCTCTGATTGTTTAATATTCTACCAGCTGAAAATCAAATTTGCTTTGAGTTTATCTGTGTATCCTATAGTCGAGTAGAGGAGCAGAGGAACTGACTCTGGGAGTGGGATCGCCCCGAGGAAGACGGCACAGTTTGTTTTCACAGAGAGGAACCTTTAATAGTATCACTGCCCGGTTACAAACACATAAAGAGACTCAAATAAACGTCTATAAGATACAGTATACAGGTGCATGGCAGTGTATACATGTATGACACACACACACACACACAC
This sequence comes from Labrus mixtus, assembly GCF_963584025.1. Lineage (NCBI taxonomy): Eukaryota > Metazoa > Chordata > Actinopteri > Labriformes > Labridae > Labrus > Labrus mixtus. The sequence continues at coordinate 26,490,589 of NC_083620.1, forward strand.
ACACACACACACACACTCACTGCACCTTGCAGTTATCTTATCAGTCGTCACAGGTGTGCATGTTAAAGGGACCCCACCCATTACTGGTTTGCTGCTGAGTGGATGTGTGTGTGTCTTTGTGTGTGCACCTCCATGAGTTGAAGCTTATGTGTGTTTAAGAATATGAGACTGCTCCTCTGTGTGTTAGTGCATTTATTTACCTTCCTATGTTCAACTATAAGTTGCACAATTGTGAGTAGTTTAGGGATGATCTCAAATTGTCCAATAAACGACGATATGTTCAAAAGAAACTCAGTCGTCTCCCCGTCTCAGACACGTATGTAAATCATGAGTCACCTCCTATCTTCACAAACCATCACTGTGTATATGTATATATATATTATTAATTTAAATGATAATATACGCACTCTTATTTATGTAAATACTGTAATTGACATCTTAATTGACTCATCTGTCACATTACTGCATTTTACTTATTATCATGTTACTTCAGCATCTATTCACCGCTGCACCGTTTCATATTTAGTCATGTAAATATTAGTCTTTTCTTATTCTGTTTATTGTAGATATTTAATGTTGTACCTGTACATAAGAGAGCACAGTTCACCAAAGTGAAATTCCTTGTGTGTGTAAACATACCTGGACAATAAATCTGATTCTGATTCTGATCTTGGCATAAATATTGACATCATAGTTTTAATTCAATTCTGAAATCTCACCAAGCAGCATATCCAATCCTACAGAATTTTTTTTAGCTACATGAAACTCGACAGTCGTCGGCACAGTGGCAACTGTGCAACAATTGGCCGGGACAGAACAGGGGAAAGTTAAATTGTGTCTTTTGTTTCGGTTACTTTAAGCAGCAGCGGGTTCAGTTAACTCTTTTTTAATGCTTTCAATGAGCAAAAGTTTTGATCAAATGAGAAACATGCTCCACATACGTTTTTGTCTTTGCTCATTAAAATGTCTTTGTGTCGGCGTTGACAACTCTCTGTCCTTTAAGGTTTGTGTTTTTGACTAAATAGGATTTTAAAGACTTCTTCTTGATTCTGTTCTCTCAGGTTTGCTGCTTCAGACCAGAATGAACTCAGATCAAGCGGTTTTGTGGCCTTTTCACTGAAACTGTCGCACCCCCGTGACAACTGCAGCCAGCACTCAGAGTTCATTAGCTGTGTGTGTGTACAGCTGGACACACACACACATGTAAGAGAGGACAATGTAACAGCTGGGCCGCAGCCTTGTGGAGCTGCAGAGGGGCGAGAGAGGGTTAGAGACGCAGGTTTGAATCCACAGAAAGCAGAAAAAACTCTCTCTCTCCTCCCCCGGATCAAAGCTGTCGCCGTGCCTTTGAGCAACGCTTTAACTTGCAGAGTGTCATGAGGAGTGCGACTACAAAACAAACACACAAAAAGGTGACGAGTGAGAAATGATCAGGTGTGGTGTTGTGCAGTCTTTGCACCTGTCTACAGGAGGATACAGGTGCACAGCTAATTGGTGACAGTCGGGCGTGTACCAGCGGCATTTGATTGGCAGCTCGTGCGCTATACTTTCATCTGAATGGGCGGGACAACACGCACCTTCATGAGTCTGGAGTCTGGGCTGTTTGGTTTTATGAAGACAGATTTAAGCTGAAATAAACGGAAGAGATGATCAGTCTCAGGACAGGAACGCTACTCTGTGCATTTTTATAATTTAGAGTTATTTGCACAATTATCTTAATTAAAACAAAATATAAATCTATTGAGACAAAATGTTACTTCTTCTGTTCAGAACATGTGTACCCTTTTTAAAAAAGACTTTATCAGACTTTTCAATTTGTAAATATTTTATTATTTCTCACACGATGAGAAAACAATCTAGTGCAAATGGAGCAGGACCACGTCTCTCCTTCCTGACTCATACACCTGTGCCTCCATAAGTCCTTTACCTGTGCACTCATATTTAAGCCTGCCTAACCCGTTATCCAAACCCCCCCCCCAACCCCTCTCTTCCTCTCTCCTCCTAACGTGGTCGTGTTAGTGAATTCCTGTGTGATCCAGAAGACGCTGATGGATGTTTTTTTTCTCGACTTCAATTTCTAATAAGCTCCATTGAGAGGCCTTTTTTATTTTAACCCAACTCAACTGTTTATCACAGATGTTTAAAAATGTAGCGTCAGTATTTTTCCAACTTTTTGCAGGACTTTCCCGGGACATATTGAAGAAAGTCAAACAGCACTTAGTGATGCAGACCTCCAGCAGGGTGATGTTTTAAAACCCGGGGTGGTGTTGAACATTTTGAACATTAGTAGTAAATTGTTTTGACGTAATCCTGCTGACAGAGGTCGTTTAGGAGTCTTTGAAAATGTCTCTGAGTGTTTCTAAAGGCCAAAGTCAGTGTGTCCTGACGAGGGATGACTGACAGTCTCAGACCCCCCTCCCACCCCCTCCCTCCACACCCCCCTCCACCACTCACTGACATGTCACAGAGGAATCTGAGGGTCCCTCTCACTTTCACTGACCTGTTACTGATGCTCATTTGTTTTTCCACCCCCTCAAATCAGAGACCCCCTGGCTAGAACCAATTAACACCCACCCAGACGCACAGAGAAGCTGCTACTACAGCACCCAGCTGGGGCAGATTAGTGACCCTCCACCTATTGTGCTATGGGGGGCAATTAGGAGGTACAAGTTAACACCCACACACACACCCACGAGAGACAGAGAAGAATACCTCCTTTACTGTTTCTGTTGTTTCTGTTTGAAAGCCAACACTAATACACCTGTCAGAGAGTATTTGGGGGAATGATGAACATACTGCAGTCACTAAACTTCAGACTCTGATGTGACGCTTTCATTGAAGCCATGAGGTTTTGTTTTGTTTTCTAAACTTTCTCTCACAGCGACAGATCGCTCGTGATGCTCTGAATCCGCATTATAAATACATCCCGTCCTCACTCCTGTTGTGTGCAGCGCAGCAGTTTGTCCCTTTCCACTAATAACAGAGACAAACAAGGCAGGACTGTGGAGGCAGGTCACCGGTGGACACGGCAGGATGGTATGGTTTGGCCCCCTTCTTGATGCCTGTAATGAGCCAAGTTGTGTTACGGACATATCCATCCTGTCTTGTTCCTCCGTCAGACTGTTTTTATACCTTCCCAAAACCTTAAAATGGTTGTGGTCTGACGAGGGGGATGAAGAAGAGGAGGAGGCAGCTGGAGAGACGAAAAAAGGAGAGGGAAGGATTGAAGGCCAGAGGGGGGAGGCGGCCCGCTGCAGGGGGATGAATGAGAGCTACTATGTCTGCTGGCTCAGGACTCTGTGCCCGTGTGTGTGTGTGTGTGTGTGTGTGTGTGTGTGTGTGTGTGTGTGTGTGTGTGTGTGGCTGAACGGGGCTCCTTGAGGAGAGCCTGACAGCCTCTCACGCTCAGGTAGACAAGCTTCACTTATTTTCACATTACTGGCTGAAAACAGGCCGCCGCACAGTTTTTTGGGTCACGGCAGACACCGTAGATTTCTTAATTATCACAACTTGTGCAAATAAGAAAATAAAATCACTACAATAAAAGGACAGAACATCAAAAATATAGATCATATTTTAAGATTCTCGTGTCAGGTCAGTGTGTGTTAAAAAAAAGATTTTTCTTCTTGTGCTGAGAAAAGTGGTAAAAATGTATGAAAATAAACAAGTTGATGCAGAATTCTTCCTAGAAAGTCCCAAATCACTTTGATTATTGTTAACAGTGTGAAGCCTCTTTCACACAAACACTCCTCAAAATGTCTAGAAAATGTAGCACAGGTTCCCCCTGAAGTCTTCCTGGGTTGCCTGTCCCCACATGTCCCTCACAGCCTATAGATTAGTGATGGATGGGGGGGGAGGGGCTTAGAAGGCAGGACATGATGGGAAAAAAAAAAAAAGACATCTGAGAAATGGACCACAAAGAAACAGAGTCTTAAGTGTTGCCTTGATATCGATGTGATGTGTTATTGAACATATTCAGATTCAATGGATGAATGAAAAAGGAAAATACGATCGAGCAGAGAAGATGAATCAGCTTCACTCCGTGCACAAAGGTCACACCAGTCGCACACTGGACGTGTCGGCACATCTGCAGACTTTTTTTCTGACTTTTACCCGCTGCCTTCACACATCGGCTCATGACCACTTCGCGCAGAAATGATACTAAACGGGCTAGCTGGAAAACCTCCAGGTAAAGTCGGGAAGGATAAAATCGTCTGTCTGCGCTCACACGTGCAGCTCAGACCAGAAACTTTCCAGGAGTTTTGTTGATGTTTGAAAACATGAGATCGATCATTGTTTTTTAGTACTTTGATAGAAGTAAAGGAAGCATGGTGATGATTCCTGTGTGTTAACACTTTTTTAATAAGTTGATCAACCACAATCAAAAAGTGTTTGACTGACCTGACTGTGCAGAGTAACCTGTGCTAAATAATGAAGATAAAGATGAATGTCAGGTTTTCAGGATCATTCATTTAATCAAGTCTGACTCCTTACCAGCTGCCTCAATAGAGAACAAACCATAAGACGGATTTTTGTAGGCCAACCCGGAAGTAGCATCTCCGTGGGGTCTAACGAGGATTCGCCCTATGGGATGTTTTCATTGGATTTTGGATCATTGCAGAAAATAATCTCTGTGTCAAACGCACGTTTCTGAAGCGTAGGCGTTTTGTTCAGCGGGATAATCTTCACAGACGAACGCCATTTTTACGATGTTTGAAGCGTTAATGCGGCCGACAGAAGTAAAAAGCTAACGTTATGCTACAAGCTAACTACGCCACGGTCGGATGATTGTGACGTCACTCGCGTTACGCTTCAAGACGATCTTTGATAAACTAATCCACGTAGCTTAATAAATAGTTTACTAACATAATATTCACCTTAACCTAAAGATTAAACCCACAGGAGACATCTCCGACTAGTGAGAGAGTTCCCGCCCTCTGTGTCCGGCGTGATGGCGTTTAATGTCCCAGACGACCACTGTAGTCACATTTAGCCGCTTGTTAGCAACCACCTTTTTAAAGACGCGTAAAAACTTCAAACTTCACAAGTGGAGGTATTACCTAACGTAGTTTATGTGGTCTAACAAAACACCAACATCTCTTCAGCTTGTGTTAACCACAGACCTTATTTCAGGAGTCTAACCACAAACACATTCAAAATCCCCGTTGACTTTTAGACGTTAGACCCCATGGCGCTCAGATGCTAACTTACTTCTGGGTTTTAGGACTCATTCCTGTGGCGCTCTATAAACCACAACTTAATTCAGCGGCGGTTAAAGCATCACTTAAACATTAAACTACAAGCGTGCAGAAACAAAACTTTGTTCTCAATCAGAAAAGATCTTATCGGTTTCCTGTTGTGCGTGTAAAGCAGAAACATCACATATTGTCACCTCCAGCTGATTTGATGTCTACTAAGAATAAAGTTGTTAAAATTTGAATTGTGTCAGAATCTCACACTTTAAGTGAACAGCTAACTGAAAGGGAGTTTAAATGACTCATGGCTGCAACATTGAAGATGAGGACTCGTTTGCATGATACAAGCAGAGAGCATCAGTATCGTCTCTGTCTTAAAGAAAATGTCCCGAGGTGACAGGATGCTCTGTGACCTGTGCACACAATTCCTGAGAATCCACTTTTTGTGGAAAAACAAACACATAAAAAAAAAAAAACTGTTAAGTGAAGTCATACAGAAAGAGTCTCTGAGAGCAGAGCAGGATCAGTTAGCCAGTTAGCCCCCGAGCTATCCTCCGCTGTATTTGAATAGTCATTGTAGCCCGAAGGCGTCTTTTATTGTCCCCTCTCTCCTCCACCCCTCCAACACCAACCACGAGCCTCCTTCATCATCGAGCTGCACGCAGAGATAAAGTGAGTCAGAATATTCTGTATTTGCATATTTGTATTGTTTTTGTAAAAAAAAAAAAAAAAAGGAGCAGTGCCTAAACCGTCTCTGCTGCCGCTCTGGAACTCTGCGGAGGAATGTGGGAGTCTGAAACGCTTCCACCTTCTCCGCTCCGTCTCTTTCTGTCTCTCATCTCTCCATTTCTGTGTCTCTCTGTATCCCCTCACTCCCCCCCCCCCCCCCCGCCCCTCCACTCTCACTCCCTCCTGTCAAAATAAACACATTGAGAGCTGCCCTTCTTTTCATTCAGACGCTCTGAGCCCACAGCCTCATTTAGGGCCCCGCTGTCCTCCTGTGTGTGTGTGTCCAGTGTCCCCTCAGTGTGTGTGTGTGTGTTCCTCTAAAGTATTTATAACACACATTGAAAAGCAACTTTTTTTTAAACACCCTCCTCCTCCTCCTCCTCTCGACCCCGACGTGGTATCTGACATAACCGGCGCTGGGTTTCTCTCCATGGCGCTGCCTTCCTGGCAGATAGAGGGGCCGCCGACCGCCGCTGGGGGAACTTTCCTGGCTCAGGGAAGCCGTGGGACAATCACACCTTTCATGGGCCGGAGAGAACGCCGCCCGTCCAGCCCGCTCCCCAGGCCACGGCACGGGGAATTTCTCTCCCTCCCTGGACCCTCTCCGTCCTCATTTCTGTTTCTGTCTCTGACTTGTGCCACTTCTTGATCGTTTCTGCCACCAGCCTCTGATATCCAAAGTCTTAGAGCTTTGAGCGTTGGCAGATTTTAATCACACCGTCACATTTCAACTTCAGGATATTTAAGTTTTTGTTGGCTTTTTAAAAAAACAGGCATAATAAAGGAGGGTCCGTGTCCAAAACACCAACCAGGGACAGTGCAGAGATGCATTGAAATCTCATATAATCAAAGTGTTGATCTTATTTCTGATGTAAAAGTGAGATGTTTGCAATGAATGTGAAAAATGTGGCCAAATCAAAAATCCTCCATACGTCCTTCACATTCTGTTTATCTCTCTGTATGTCCATTTGAACACAACTGACATGTTATCTAATCAGGTTGGAAGCATTTCATTGGATGCACATTTACTCTGTCACAAATACAGACTGAGTCTTGAACATTTTGACTGTTTTCCAGGAGATTGATTACTCCACACTGTTTGTGAAGATCGTTACAAAACAAAGCACTTTGAGTCATTTAGGACAGAAACTGGAGCTTCAATCTATGCAACATATATCTGATAAATGTCATGATGCTTTTGATGTTGTGTGTGAAGCACTTTGACTTGCCTTGTCGTTTAAATGTTCTGCATTAATACAGAACATTGTTGTCATGGGAACTTTGAGGGAAACTGTTTTTGGGATAATCTTAAAATGATTTTAAGGGAATCGATTCTTTATAATGATTGTCTAAAACAAGTCAAAGCCATGTCCTCTTCCGCCGGCTTTACCTTCTCACACCCTGTTTTTCTTCCTCAGCCTCCGCCTCTCAACTTTCCCTCCCATCTCACCCCCTCACCCCATCTCCCTCTCTCCCCTCTGAAGCCACCTTGAGGTTTACAAAGCTACCTTTTTTGAGGTTTAAATTTAGAATCACCTTCTTTTGGGGCACGACTCCTCCTGGAGGTTGTAGTGAAGAGAGAGAGAGAGAGAGAGAGATTTTCTAAACTGGTCCCTGTAAATTGGCAGAATTTGTAAATACTTATTTGGAAACGCTGAGTTTGGAAGCTTGAGGGAGCCGGTTGTGATGTTGTGCTGTGCGCTTCCCGTAAACGCGCTGAGAAGCTGCATTCAAAGAGCTGCGGTAAAACGGCCAAAAAAAGATCAAATCAACACGGAGGAAGCTCACAGGGACGCTCGGGTTTCTGTGCAGCAGAGGGGGCAACCTGGAACATCAACAAGGAGATAGAAAAATACAGCTGGAGACAGCAAAGACGGGCAAGGAATTAATGAATGAATGCGTCGTCTACAAAAACACCGCTAATCTGATCGGAGTACAAACAGCGAGTTCTAACAGCACAAGTCATTCACTCGACTGTGGATGTGACGCCGAGCAGCTGGCAGACTCGGTCAGATGATCAGTTTAACCATATTTACTAAAATACTCATCAGGAAATCAAACAGACGATGTAATGTCTGACTGATGAGAAACAATAATCACGTTCATGTTGATGTAAGGCTCATGTGCTTTGAGCTAAAGGCTACGGTAATGCTAACATATGCTAACTGGTACCTGCCACAACAACATGAAGGACACAACGGAAGCTGCAGTTAAATGGACTGCCATGATCGGTTCATTTAAAAAATACATGAAAACAGGAAATATAGATGCACTACAAGAAAGCGTTTTCAGAAGTCAGGCTTCATTCTGCAGCAGGCGGTGGGATTATCTAAAGCACAGTGACGGAGCATGCATTAAGAGTGGAGACTCAGTGGAGCGGCTACCACGGATAAAAACTCTGAAAAACATATGAAACAGTTGAAGTCAGTCTGCAAAATCTAACTCACAGTTTTACATATTTTAATGATGCACATGAGTTTGATATGACGGGTTGATGTGATTGGATACTTTCACTGCGATCGGCTTCAGAACAAACTCTAGACCCTCAACAGCAGAGGCTTCATAAGGCCAGTGATGTCCCAGATGGACTTTTTAATCTGACAATTTACTAAAAAGATTTAAAATAATGAAGTCATCCTTTAAATTACAAAATAAAAGCATGACCTCATTTACATTGTGCAGAGGATTTCAGGTCTGCTTCCAATACTGTTCTTATGTGCACACAAATCATGGTACAGGGCAATGGGATGAACACACACACACACACACACACACACACACACACACACCAGAGGGGAGGGACCGGCCCTGCAGAGCAGTATTGCATCCTGGTGTCACGTCAGCCTTTTTAATTCCTTCCAGGAACCTGTGAGGATTTTCACTGAGCTAACAATGTGTACTCATGCTTGAGTCACAGACACACACAATCACACACACACACACACACACACACACACACACACACACACACACACACACACACACAATAACACACACACACTTAAAGCACATCTTTTTCCGTGTTCCCGTCTCTTCCTTTGTCTCCACCTCTCTGTGGATCTTAATTACCTGTGTGTGGTTGTTTTTGTGTGTATATGTGTGTATATGTGTGTATATGTGTGTGTATGTGTGTATATGTGTGTGTATGTGTGTATATGTGTGTATATGTGTGTATATGTGTGTCTGTGGTGTTGCACGGATGTAAGTTCTGATCGTACACCTTCATCCCTTTGACACACTCCTGTTCCCGCTCAGTTGTCGTCCTGTCGGCTGCTCACACACTGATCCACACCGAGCTGCAGTGACTCCCCTCTCTGTCTAGCCTCCATCATCATCTCAGGCAATCAACCAGCATCAATGTTTCTTTCATGAAAGCAGCATTTCACCTCATCGTAATTTCTCCCGAACCTCAGTTTGGTCTGAAGCGGCTCATTCAGGACAGAGCGCGCCGCCGCTCAGGGTATCACTGTCGCCATGCTAACACCGGGCGGCTGCAGAAAATCTAAGCTTTTCAGGATGAACAAAAGAATGCTGTTCCACTCGTGGGCATGTAGATGAACTCTAAAAAAAACTATGTAAGGGGTTTCAGGAGGGATTACAGGTCATCAAAGCTGCACCTACTGACTCAACTGAGACAATCACATTTGTAAAAATACAGATTTATCTTTGATCCTTTAACTTGTTCCTCCTGATTGAAATATGTGAACACTTTACAGAGAGTTACATTTGAGTCATCAGGGCCACAGTCAGCACTCAGCTATAGTTTTAAACATATTCTGCCGTATAAGATAAAGGGGTTCTACAGTGAGCCTTGGATTGTTTTTGAAGGACAGTATCAGTTTGTATTTGTTGATTGATTTCATTTTTCACCCATAAATCTCCTTTCACAAGATGAATTAGACGTTGCAAAGTATCATGGGATACCTAAAACTTTTTGACTGACAAACTCGGGCAGCGATCGTGTGGGTGATGATGTTTTATCTGAAAAGAAAAGAATCCTGCACACTGCTCTTGCTGAGTGTCACCAATTTATTAGAAAAAGAAACAACACAACGTTTCAGTCCCTCTGAACCTTTGTTGAGCTGTTTCACAAACATAATGCGGTTGAATTTAAAGTGTCTTTTGTTTCCTCATTTTTATTCTACATAAATAGCGTAATGTTAACAGTTTGCTGACTTCCTTCCTCTCTCTCTCTCTCTCTCTCTCTCGTTCGAGACTAAATGAAACGAAGAATAGACTTTGTTACCATTTCTTATTTTATTTATCCTTTTATTTTGGCAGGGAGGACCCACTGAGACCGAGGTCTCTTTTCCAGGGGTGACCTGCAGCAATACAAAAATAGAAACAGCACAAATATAAACATATTAACAGTTAACGATAATAGCATCTAGTCACTGAAACACATATTCACACATGTAAACCACGTCCATTTAAATGAATTCACATTGCGAAACAGTTGCAGTTTCCTTCCTGAGGTAGTTTGGACACGAGGTTGGACATGAAAAACGCTGAATGAAACAAGACAGGGCAACTTAGCTATCCTCTGAAGGTCATTCCATATAACGGGTGCAGCAACACTAAAGGCTTTCTCTGTGTTTACTTTTTATTGGAGACATCGAGCATATTATAGAAACACAGAACATTTAGTCTTATCCTGACGATTTAATAGAAACGTAATATTGTCAAAAGGTAAGGTAAGGTTTGATATTACGTTTATAAAATAAATGATATGATCCAGGCTGCATCAGGTTTCTGTCATGAGGACTGTCGCTCTTAAATGGGAATTTATCTCATTTTCTAGAAGACGGGGCTGAACGATTAAAGACTTTTATTTTATAGATTCATCAGTCGTGTGACCAGCTTCCTGTTGGAACTATTTTCAAATCCTGAAACATGTAACCGTGACCTTTCTGTACTTAGAGAAGACATAAGACTCAAACTGTGAGCTACGAGAGGAGGTGTAAAGGTTGAGCGAAGCCGCTCGTCAACAGTCACGCAGAGCAGCGAGCGAGATGCTGGGGCTGAGCAAACAGAGCAGCACTGGGACAGAACTGGTCAGACTGGTTCTACGATGGTTAAGGGAAGGTGAAGGGATATCTAGGAGCCCTTCCCATCCATCAAAAAAATTTCCATCCAAGAGTTTTATTAAGTCCTCGGGTATCATCCAGAGAGGGGGTGGGGGGGGGGGGGGGCAGGTGGAGTATTCTCAGAAGAGTTCATAAACACCTTTTAAAAAGTCTTCAATATTAACTTTATAAATATTAAATACATGTAACTCAATATGACACAAACATTTAGCACAGGCGGGTTTATACATTCATAATGATGTCATCATGGTGATCACTTAACTCACTTTATAAATTATAACTCTTTGATGCAAAATAAATACAATTTTTATAGAAGTATTGATTTATATATTTTATAAACCGATCTGCCCTGTTTGCACTGAAACTCAAATCTCAGCAAGTTTATTTGTATAGTTTAATTAAAATATATAATTATACTTAATATAGGAAACATTTACCGGACGAGTCCAGAGAAACTTCCTGTTTCAACAGATCAGACGTGAGGTGGTTTATGTTAAGTGTAAAGAGATGTTATGGATATATTAGACAGTTTAGTTTTTGTAGTGTGGATGAACTAAAAGGTGAGCTTAAGGTACATAATTATCATCCTTTGGCCTTGACGTGAAAAGACAACACAAAAAGGTGAGCAGCAGTTTGAAATGACGCGTTTATCAGCTGACAGGCAGCTGCCTTCCTTTTCCTCCATCTGGGCTTTGTTTGAAGATGAATGACGCTCACTGGAGCCACATAAAAAGCTCTGGGGCTTGTTTGCATGGACAGACAGTTAATTAAAGCTTGTCAATTAAAAAAAAAAAAAAAAAAAGGAATGACTTATGAGAAGGTAGAGATAAAAAACTGAAATGAACACTCAGGCTCAGGTTTTTTTTAAATGTCTAAAGGGGAGATTTCTGAGATTCAGAAGATGAACCGATTGTACACTCTTTGAAAATAAACTGTTAAAAGATAAACAACGTGGTATGATCATTCAGAGAAACAACAGAACGACGGGACCTGTTAATAGAAAGCAGTCTAGATTTAGTACCCTTCCATTGTTACCAGGAAAGGAAATGCTAAACAATACTTAAAATACAAAGATGGACAGAAATAGAAAAGGTTCTCATGAAAGGTTTACTCGTTTGTGTGTTTTGAATTTGGACTTAGAACTGACCGTTTGGCAGCATTCAGCTGGACTGTGGCCAGAGATTCCTGGACAGATGCTACAACTGGCACAAATAAACGGTTCTAGTCTGGATTCGAGAAATGCAGAGAGAAATCAATACGTTTCATGAAATGCTAAATCAGGCTTTTGTAGAAAAAGTTTAAACATTTGTTAATACTATTAAAAAGTGTGAGGAGCTCTTCAACCTTTGGATTGTTCTACCTTTTCACATCAACACCCGTGTGTGAGCACATGGAACAAAGACTGTTTATGGGGAGAGAAATATGTGGAATCACCAAGGACGCCAAATTAGAGATGGATGACCCGACATCAATAAATAAATATATACATGTATGGATATACAATGGAGGGATGGAGGGATGGAGGGATAGATAGATAGACTGATAGATGGATGAATGGATGGATGGATAAATAAATGAATGAATTGATTTATGAATCGATGGATGAATGGATGAATAGATGGATGGATAATAAAGGGATGGATGGATGGATGAATAGATGGATGATGGATAGATGGATGGATGGATAATAAATGGATGGATGGATGGATGAATAGATGGATGGATGAATAGATGGATGGATGATAATAAATGGATGGATGGATGGACAATTGCTAGATGGATGGATGAATAGATAGACTGATAGATAGATAGATGGATGGATAATAAAGGGATGAATGGATGAATAGATGGATGGATAATAAAGGGATGGATGGATGGACAATTGCTAGATGGATGGATGAATAGATAGATGGATAATAAAGGGATGGATGGATGGATGGATGGATGGATGGATGAATAGATAGATTGATAGATAGATAGATAGATGGATGGATAATAAAGGGATGGATGGATGGATGAATAGATAGATTGATAGATAGATAGATAGATGGATGGATAATAAAGGGATGGATGGATGGATGAATAGATAGATAGATTGATAGATGGATGGATGATTGATGGATAATAAAGGGATGGATGGATGAATAGATTAATAGATAGATGGATGGATGATGGATGGATGATGGATGGATAATAAAGGGATGGATGGATGTTATGTATGAGGATCTGTTATTGTTGATTTAAGTTGAAACATAAATAACAGATGTTTTATTGTTCTGGCCTACAGCAGCTATATTTGTTCTAAAATCAATAAAGAAGGTTTGGAAATGTAAAAAAAAAAAGTAATGTAAGCACTGACCTGATGTGTCTGACGTCTGTCAATCAAAAAAACAAAACCTGAGTGCTGAAGAATGTCTCAAATGAAAACATAAAGATATACTACGCTGGATACTGGAGATGTAACACAGAGACACAGGAATCAACCTCTACCACAAGATAAAACATCTACTCACTTTTCCTCTTTATCGTGCAAACTAACAATATTATCCACACATTAAACGTTCACAAGGTACAGATTCTGTCTTCCTCTGGGTCTCTTCTCACACACACACACACACACACACACACACACACACACACACACACACACAGTGTTTCAGTGGTCAATGGGATGGAATTAGTGATATGGCGGGTGATTTTTAAACGGTAAAGGAGCCAAACCAAATAAATAACACCACCATTCATTCATTTTTCTTCACCACCAGTTTTCCTTTTACTGCTTTACACAGAGAAAACACACACACACACACACACACACACACACACACACACACACTGATAAAACAAACTAAAACAAGTGAAGAAGTAAATCCACAAACAGACAACACAGAGGCACGAGAGCAAACATATCTCAGAAACATCGATAGTACGTGTCCACACACACAAACTGAACTAGCAGACTGAGGGATATACAAATGTGCTAAACATACACACACACACACACACACACACACACACACACACACACACACACACACACACACACAGTGAAAACACACACTGCTTGCCCACATTGGGACAGAAATAGCAGGATAAATAGAAAGGCGAGAGTCCGTTTAAAAGGAGCTGGTTAAAGTGAAAAAGGTCAGACCAGTTCTCAGACGCCTGAGAAGAAACTCACACCTCACCTGACCTAAAGGAGTCGGCAGATATTGAACTGTCTTTGTACGCCATGATCCTCTTTAATGGGATTCAGGGTAAGCAGGTTTGATACAACTTTTATTCAAGATATTAGAACAAAGCACCGACACTGATAGAAGGGATGTTCCTTGACTAGTCGACTTGTCTAAAGTTAAGAAAACTATTTAGTGCAGTTTATTTAACAAGGCAAAAGACAGGATCAGCGTCTGTGCATAAACCCTTTTTCAGCGCGAGTGTGGCTAACATTAGCAATGCTAGCACTGCTAACCTTCAGTCCTCATTGCCTCTGCTGGTTAGGCATTGCTCCAGTCAGTGTGCCAGTTTAATTTGACACAGCCTACATTCAGCTTCATCTCCATTTTCTTGATCAAAATACTGCCAAACCGCGCCGTGCTACAAGATGCTATCAGTCGACTTTGCTTGTTTACATCGAGGTAGTAGAGCGGGGGGGGGGGGGGGGGGGGAGGGGAGCAGGCCCGCTATCTCTGGCTACAGCGTGGACTAATGGCAGACGGCTGGGTTACAGTTTAGACACAACATATGACCGGCTTTACTGGCCTGCATTGAAAAATGTTTAGAATAATAACGTTAACGGACGAGTAATTGTGATGCAGACGAGCGAGGGCGACGACGTTTAATCATTAGCCAGCTAATCGCACACGTCTTTGATTGTAAGGCTGGTTCCTAAAAAGGTAATCTGTGATGTTGAAGTAAAACATTTTCTTTGAACTTATTAAAAGACATTTCCACACTTCATCATAGTGTCCCATAAACAGGGCGCATTAGCTCATGCATCAGATTGATTGCATGCTCGGAATCAGGCGTCAATTGTAAGATTCGATCAATGATTAGATCGTTTTTCCAGGAAACAACCGACTAAAAGTGTATTATTACCTTCTTAAACTGTGAAAAGTCCACCTGCACGGCGTTCAGAGCCAACAATGTGTAAAGGAACACTTCAAGCTGGAAGCTAATTTAACTAAAGCTAACAGAAGGAAATTGAGCTTTACAAGAGGAGGTAAACAAACATGTCGTAACAGACTGCAGAGTTACCATGAGAAGCATGAGTTACATGCCCTGATGTTCCAGATGTGAAACATTACTGAAGTGATCAACAGACAGACACAGAACTAGAGTTTAAAGAGATACATGCTGCTGTCAAGAGAAAGTGAAAAAAAAAAAAAAAAAAAGGGAGAATGATTGTCCATGCTGTGAACGGAAACTGGCAGAGATTCTGTCTGAGTGGAAGGAACGATTATTTCACTGCCGGGCAGACAGAGGAGTCGAGTTCTTCCTCATTCTCTCTGTTAATATTAAAGCAAACAGAAAACCAGGGGCTGGGGTAAATATGAGAAAAGTCTAGCTTCTGCAGAATATCATTTTATTTTTTTAGCACTCATGATATGTACATGACTCTTTGTCTGGCTTCTGGTTATAAGAAAAGGTCTGAAGGTGAAACTATGTTTGAGGGTACCTCAAGTCCAACCTCTACACAGGTGAAGGGTCTCCCCCCGTCTTTTGATTTAAATCAATTAGATCAAACTTAGACAGATGTGAAGGCAGATGTGAGACATGTTTGTATTGTTTGAGAAGCAGATCGCTAAAAACAATGAAACAAACTAATTTAGTAACTTTATCAGACATGATGACAGATGGAAGGTTTAAGATCACAACGCTACACGTCCTGTAAGCTAATATGCTAACAATGTTTTGTGTATGAGTGACAAGGACGAAACTCATCATCTAAAAGTCACATAATCAGATAATTTTTTTAAGGCAGAAAGTTATGAAAAGTACAAATTTCAAGTTGCTTTGAAGTGAAATTAAATCAAACAACTTGAATAAATCAAACAGTTCTTGATTTAAATATCAGAAGAGTTGATTTTGTCATACTTAAGGAGGTGTTTCTAGATTGAGAAATGTTGTATTAATGTCCTTTTTGTTTTTTTTATGTAGCCCATGTCCTGAATTAAAAACGCAGAAATCCAAACTATCTACTATACAATTGTTGTTTTTAAGGAGAAGTGGATTAGTGGCCTTTTTGTCCCTTGAAATGCGAGGATGAAATTGAGGATCCTTCTTGGAATAAAAGCATTTCATGAGTCTATGTCGTCCATAATTTAACAAACTGTTCACATCCAAACTGAACCAAAATGTCGTCTCAATCCATTCCTGACCTCTCGCTTAATCGTATTTTTGTTTTACAGAGACGAGCGCAGAGCCGGCTGTTCTGCGGAGGCGGGAAAAGCTGCCGTAATGAGCGGGACATATTTGAAGTCGACTCAGTGTTGCTGTGCCAGCGGGGTCTGCATGCAGAGACAGAGGGAACTGAAGTGTATCAATGGAGAGTGTGTGTCCCGCTGCAGGTATACAGGTGAGCTTCAGTCCGAGCTGCACAGAACAGGTCCAGTTCAGCTCGCTTAAAAAACACAGAGTGAGAGCAGCTACATCCTCAGACTGTTTCCCTCAAAACATCCGCTCCATGAATCACACATCTTATTTACAGAGCGCCACCCCCCCTCCTCCTCCTCCTCTGCTCACCCCACCGTCTCACCCGTGTCTCCTCCTCTGTCTCCTCTCACACGCCCAGAGAGAGAGAGAGAGAGAGAGAGAGAGAGAGAGAGAGAGAGAGAGAGAGAGGAGGTCCTTTAAAGCTCTTTGGTAACGGCTGAGGTTCACTAATAAACCGCTGAGACTCAAAGAGCCCTCTGACTTCTGAACGGGGAAAAAAAAAACTACAGATCAGAATAAACAAGCGACTGTGGTTCTTTAAGTTATTTATAGTCGTCGAGTTCAGACCATTTCTCTCCTTCTTTAGGTAAAATCACTTTCACCAGGCAAAGCAGACATTAGTCTTTAACTTTCTGATCTTATAAATCTGGTTGTTACATAAAGGTAACCACTAGAACATTCATTTCTCTTCTACAAATCACTCAGTTATCTGTACTGTGTGTGTAGGTTTTAACCCGAGTGCCCGTGTTATTGAGAATTTTTTTTATGCTCGGGTTCCTGTTTTTCTTTTACTTCTCTTGCCCTCCCTGCAGGTGATGCAGTACTCAGTCCAGTCAATAGATTTACATTATATCAGAGGTCATTGGTCAGCAGTGATTCCATCTTAAATAGACTTTAACCTGAAGTTCTCTTTGAAGTATGGACAGTCGATACTGTCCTCTCCCCGCGCCACAGTCGTTTTCCTTTCTCTTTTCTTTAGACTTTTCTGAACACAGCGAGTACCACACACAGCTTCAGATGCCAATGTTTGTTTGTTTGTTTACAGTCTTCTTTCCCTGTGTCGTCATCAAGATCGGTCGTGATCGATCATGTAGTCCGACATGTTTGTCGGTTTAGTCACGGCATGGTTTCCAGGCTCTGTGATCGCCGAATTCTGACACACCGACCACTGAAACGGACAAGAGATCGTGTAGGCTGACCTCGGCATTAGACCTCATTTTAACATGCTGTATGGTGTTGAGTGAGTAAAACGATAAGATAAAGATACTGAGCACCTTTTACGTTCTCTTTTTTAAAAAAGTTTGTTTTCAAAAATGATTCTGTAAAATAACAAGAAGCTGAGTTTTTTCTTTTTTAAGGTTTAAGGTTTAAATCTTGATTTTAGATTTCACTCACAAAACCTAAAATTGTTTGATGTACAATGAAGAGAAATCAAAGTATTTATCTACAGAACAACGCAGGGGTTCCCAAAACTTGTCAGCCCATGACCCCCCCAATATAACGTTGCAAGAGACAGGGACGATGGTTAAAACATTAAACGTTGTGCATAGCCACGCACACTATTAGAACACCACACAATAGCCCGAACAACATCATATCATTTTTGTAATTAACGATGGGGAAAATATGCAATTTTAAACAATTTTCAAATGTTTTTTGGAAGGAATCTTGTGACCCCCACTTTGGGAACCCCTAACTTAACGTACAGCTTGATTCAAAAGCTCATCGTTTCTGTGAATGTGACGGTTATTTAAGCGTTGAAAAAGAGATTCTTAGGATTAAAACATGTCTTATTAGAGGAGCAGACTGAGAGTTGAACATTTACCTTGTTTCTGTGTTTTCTGAAACAACGTCAAACACTTTACTGTTTTAACTGTTTCTTGTTTTCTGCACACATTCGTTCACCGTCTTAAAGCCCTCGGGTGTTTTTAGAAAGTAGAAATGTCCTCCTGATTATTTCACAGTCATCGTCACTAAAGCGACGGCCTAAAAATATCACTTCCTCTCAGTAAATCCTCCTCACCTCACACACACACACACACACACACACACACACACACACACACACACACACACACACACACACACACACACACACACACACACACACACACACACACACACACACACACACACACACACACACACACACACACCAGAGCACACGCTGCAATTAAAGTGCATTTAATTTTAGGCTCATCTGGCATGTTAGCCGTACAAAGGTAGCAGTGTTAGCACGCGGGAACACACAGAGGTATTTATAGGAGAGAAGCAGAGAGCAGAGAGATGGAGGGAGGAGACGGCATCAGAAGGTGGAAGACGAGTGAGAAAGGTTAAAATAATCATGACAATAAAAATAACTGCTTGGACTTTTTAAAACGCCTTTAAAGGAAACCAAAGAAGAGTCATGTGACGTCACACCAACAAAAGATAAAAAGAGAATAACGGAGAGTAGAACATCAGTTTGTTTCTATGTTTCTGTCAGCAGTAAGATGAGAGGAGCTACTGAAGAGAGGTTAAAGTCTTCAGAAGAAACCTTTTAAAAGACGTGCTCAAGCTTTAAGGAAGTCATAAAGAGGTGTTTTAATATTTTAGTCCTTAAAGTCTTTCTATGTGATTTTTCACTCTTAAATGTAGAAATCAAGTATCTCCTCTGAAAATAACTCTGTGAGTCATGACTGTCTACAATGGGTGTAACACCCGAGTCCCACTGTCTGTGATGTTTTCAGAGTTTTCAGAGTCCTATCTTCACTTTGTTTACATCGCCCGGACGGCCGGCTGACTCCTCCCCTCGAGTATAAAAGTTGTTTAATTGAGGGACTAGAGAAAAGAAGAATAACATACTGTACTCACTGCTTAACTGTGTTTCTAGATCACGCTCATTTCAGGTAAATTTACATGCAGGACTTTTTTTATTCAAGCTCAAAAAGATGGAAGGGGTTAGGCCGCACCACCTGTAAGGAGGCTATAGTACGCTGAGCGGGCGGCCTGGGTTCAAGTCCGGCCTGTGGCTCCTTTCCTGCATGTCATTCCCCCTCTCGCTCTCTCTCCTGGGTTTCCTATCTGTCCATTGTCCTGTCTAATAAAGGCAAAAAGCCCCCAAAAATAAATCTTTAGAAAACTGTATCAGACACATGAACAGGAAAATGTTTGAACTTATCTTAAAACAGAGAATTTAAACCCGAGTTAATGGATCATTTTGTCGTGATGCAACAGCGTCGACATATCTTTGATGTTTAAAAAGTAAACCTGTCAGCAGATATTTTCTTTATTTAGTTGACAAATCTGATAAATGATCCCGTTACCTTTTAAATCTGCCAGAAGCCGTCTCTTTCTTTATTCACATCAAAGTATTCAAAGAAAGTAAAGCAAAGTGGTGATGAAACTTCGGCCTGCCGATGGAAAAGTTTTGGTTCGTTTGTTCGACTCTGCTCGCCTGATGTGTTCGAGCGTTTGCAGAAATATCTTTCACAGGTGATTATGTGTGAAACAGAAAATAAAGAAGATGAAGAAGAAGATGATAAACAACAAAAAGACTCACCTACCTAAAGTCATACCTCATCAGCAGGAACGTGGGTCACTATTGGACAGATGTGAGGAAACATAAAGACTTCTAGATGTTTCCAGTTCTTTAATGTCTAATAACACATTAAAGATGTCCCATCCCGTCATAAGAGGGGTTTGAAAAGTTATCTCTCTCTGAATCATCTCAGTCAGTCAGAAGGAAATCTGTTTGTTTGTGTTTTTCATGATCACACTTTTCTTTATTCATCAGTGTTGTTCTCTTCCTATACAAGCTGTACCTTTCCTACTCCCCCCCCCCCCCTCCCTCTCTGCTCATTGTTCCTGGTTCAGGTGCTGTGCGACCAGTTAATGTTTAACTCGGGCTCGGCCCGGGCGCACAGCGAGGGGAGGAGGCGGCGGCCACGAAGGAACGGTGACATTTCACTGCCATTATTCATCCGTGCTTTTGTTCCTGCAGCGCTGAGGAGTGTTTGCTCTGGGATGGAGAGCATGGGCGGAGGGATGCTGAGAGGGAGGGTTGAATGGGGCAGGGTGTGGAGGAGGAGGAGGGGGGGGGGGATGATCGGGGGGGGGGGGGTTTGAGAGGTGAAGAAGTCATGGGGTTAAAGTGTGAGGCACCTATGAGGAGAGGATAAGAGAAACAAAGGCCTCTGTGTTTCTGGATCATTATCTCTCACTTTTTATCCTCCACATCTTTACTCTTGTTTTTAATTTCTTTGAGTCTCTGTGTTTTACTTTTTCTTAATGTTCTCTCAGTTCTCTCTCTCTTTCCCTAACACACACACACACACATGAACTATATTGAGGCCACACAGGCTCATACACACACACGCATGCTCTCCCCAGCTGTTTACATGGTGTGTTTGCACAATATGGTGGCTCGGAGGAGGAGAGGAGGGGCAGGGATGTTAACCTCAGTCACGGATGTTCTGTCCAAACTGCTGCAGATAACCTCGTCAGCTGCTGCTCTTTTTATTGTTTCATGATAGTCACAGTCGTCCTGAGTGAACCTCTGATTGTTGATATGTGAAGTAGAGTGACACACGTCTGCAACTCTGCAATTAGATTTCTATTTCTATTTCTTATTCTCGAAATTTCATTTGAACCGACTGAGAAGATCTGTAGGGACATTTCTGAGAGTGGGTCTTTGTATTTTTTTATTTTGCAATATACGCAGCATTTCAGTGTCATTCAGACTTGTGTAAATCAGTGTACTTCTTGTGATGAAAGATACAACAGAAAACTCAAAGTACTTGGTCTTTTTTTTTCGATTCTCTGATTTTTTTGACATTTTCAAAATCCAAAACAAAAAACACCAACCAGAATTTACATTTTTAGACACTTGTCAGTCATCTTTTCATCCAACAAAGACCGGACAGAAGAAGCTATTAGCTCACGTTCAGAGTGGGAAAAAAAAACAGCTTCATCCTTCATTTGAATGGAGCCCGTCGGGGGGGGGACTGAAGGGGAGGAGGAGGTGAGGGGATCCAGGTCCATCCAAGAAAGCTGAACCAGACTCGTCTTCTATTTGAACCTCTCAAAAACATGCAAGCACACGTTCACGGTGGACGTTTTGTAACGTGAACAAATCATTCACCTGCTTGGCTCACGATCTTCATGATAAAAGAAAAGTCCTGATGACTTTCCAGACTTTTATAAGAGCCTGTTATGTGCAGCGTTTCTGTCTCTCACTGACCTTCCTGGTTCATATTGTCATCGTCTCCTCGGCAGCTCAAACCACAGAGGAGGTTTTAAGGTGTGAAGGCTTTGCACATAAACATGAAAACACACAAGTAAAGAGTTCAACGTTTGAAGGAAAAATCACAGATTGTGTTTGCTGTGAAACTGTGAAAGTGTGATGTTTGATGATTTAGGTACCTTTTGTCAATAATACTCCTTTATCAGAATCATGTTTATTGATAAGAAGGTTCATGTGGGCTATTCTGGATATTTCAAAGTCACAGACAAAGTTCCAGGTTCAGAATAATTTGGTGTCATTTGGTGTAAGATGGGCATAAGGACAGGGAGGGGGGGGGGGGGGCGTAAGTGTGAGAACCACAGACTTAATTAGAGAAGTAGAGGTACAGTGTTTGGATTTTGTGTGAGTTATAAGCCATATAAACACGAGACATCCAGAGAGCTTCATCCTGATAAATATCAAGAAATAAGTCCAGAAATGTTTCATCACCTGTTGTTGTTTAATCACTAAATTAAACAACAATCAAACAACACACATTCTGTCTCCACACAAACCTCAGAATGATGCTCAAAACAAGCTGCACACACACACACACACACACACACACACACACACACACACACACACACACACACACATGTACGATACACCTGTCTGCAGATGAGTCATTGCATGTATTGTGCGCAATTTTGTGTGTCTGTATATAGTGGGGTATATCCTTAGATGTTTCACAAACTCTCTCGCACACACACACACACACTCACACACACACACAGGTCGTGCAGAACAATGGCCGGCTTTGACGGAGGCGGGCTGTCAGGAGGAGATGGGCTCCAACTATTGTCTGCTGTGTTTACTCACAGACTCACCTGGCACTGAGCTAATAACACCGACTCTATCTGTCAGTGCAGGGGACGGGGGTCTCAGCCCACACACACACACACACACACACACACACACACACACACACACAGTCATTCATACAGATAGAGAGACATACACAGTTTAAGTACAGTTACATGCTTGCCTGCATGAATTAAACACAGATATACACACATCTAGGTGAATTTTTTTTATTCTTGTGTGTGTGTGTGTGTGTGTGTGTGTGTGTGTGTGTGTGTGTGTGTGTCCAATCACACCTGGGTGTCCTGGTAGGGTCTAAGTAAAGGGGCGGGTTTATGGGGGGGGGGGGGTGTTCTTTCAGGCTTTTACCACTGTGCAAACACACACACAGACACACAAACGGACCACAGTTGATGGTTTTGATGGGATCAGTTGGAAGCCTCAGAGTGACCCTGCCCCAACCCCACCCTTGTTTGATCGACAAGGGTGAGAGAAGAGGAGTAAGAGAGAGAGTGTGTGTGTTTGTGTGTGTGTGTACAGACACTGCAACTCAGAGTTAAAGGTAACACTTCATTAAAGTGATGAAAAATCTGATGTAATCCGGAGTATTTCAACTTTTAGATGAAGATTTTCATTTTGAATAAATGTCTTCTAAGTCACATCTATCAGTGATCAAACTGAAGCCCTATTCAGACTGCCAGTTCAAGGCTTAATATGGGGGGGGGGGGGGGGGGGGGGGGGTGAAGTGATCCCATCTCTCTGCCTCCATCAGAGGTAGTAACAGAGGACGATACACGGTGCGAGACGGGATCACTTTAAGCCAGCGGGGGTGAACAGCGCTGTGTGTGTGTGTATGAGGAGCTCCCACTGTGAGTTTACAAATCCCACTTCCACAACACCGTGGTGCAATGACAATTCACAAACTGGGACACCTATACTACGCAGTTGCAGAATCAATGTAAAAATTACAACGGCTTAATGACAGTGGAGCTTCGTTAATCATTCTGAAAAGATCTTTTGATGAATGAGTCTAATGTACCTGTTCATTATTAACCACACTGACATTTTACAAATCTGTCTTTCACACGTGACCCTCACAGCGTGAAGTTTTCCCCGTCGCACAGGGGGAGGAGACAAGACATGGAATAAAAAGGAAGCTGTTTTTTTTAATGTTAAGATATCCAGTTTTACAGGCCAAGAAAAGTCCGACACTATGACGACAGTTTTTGCCTTTATTTATATCAATGCTGTGTGTTAGTGGAAGTATCCACAGTATCAAGTAAAGAGAGGAGGAGATCATGAGAATAAAGGTGCTTCATATCAGGCATGAGGATCGCAGCAGTTGCTCTCTGGTTGAGTGATATAAATGCAGAGGTGTAAAGAGTACTAATATATTCTACTCAAGTAAAAGTACTGTTACTTTAATAAGATTAAGCTTAAGTACAAGTAAAAGTAACTTGTTTAAAATGTACTTTAAGTAAAAGTTACTTAGTTACTTTTTTTAACAACGCATCTCTCGTGTGTCGTGAAAAAAGGACGAGAGGATTTTAATCTCAAATATTGTTTTAATTAAAGCCAAATCTTTACAAAGATTTATCTTTTCAGATAAACATTTTCTTTTACCCACTGACAAAAACAAAGTATAAATAAGGATGGATAATTTAATAATCAAGGCTTATATGTTCAAGTAATCAGCTGTTTTATGAAGGGAAATGTTTAAACTAAAAAGGCTCTTTGTCTCAATCATGAACAGTGTAAAGATTTAGTGTTTTTAGTTTTATTATTCTGAGGCTGGTTAGTCTCAAATGCACCATCAAAGGTTGACTTAGCTGCAACTAAACCTGAGATGAAAGATAATCCATTTATTGTTTTAAAATGAGCCTTTATGAGCTTATATTAGATGTTATGTCATTGTTTGTTTACCTATTAGCTACTGAAGCTTCTAACTGAATCTGTTTGGGTTGAAGTATTTATTTTCAACCATCTGAGATGTGTTAAATTGTTGCAGCTTAAAAGTAAAAGTACAGATTTTAAAAACGACTTAAAAAGCAGTAAATACACCAAAAAACTACTCAATTAGAGTAACGCGAGTAAATGTAATTTGTTACTTTACACCTCTGTATAAATGTCACCCCCCCCCCTCCCCCCATAAGGATCAGCTCATCCAGACTTCATGTGGAAAATTTACTCAGAGGCTGGCAGGAAAAAAAAAAATCTGGGTTAAATTGGAGTGAAAAATCTGTCTGTTTGCGTTCACACATGTTTCTCCTCCTGAAAGCATCAGGAAGTTTTCAGGAGTTTTTGCATGTGTGAAAACACTGTTAGTGTTGTTTGCGGTTCAAATCATGGGCTCAGGGTCAAAGAAAAGGTGAATGAGTGAGTTAGATTTGGTGCAGATCTGAATCAATCACATTGATTTTATAGATTTCCAAATATTTTCAAGAATAAAAGAAAGTTTTTTGCGCGTGGTGACATAATCTGCCTACTGATCCTGGACTGTACTAAAGTCTTCACATGTAGATCAGAGCAGCTGTTGCCAGAGGCCTCGCTTGTTTCACAACATCTATTCTAATGTCAGTGGTTCAAACTCATGTCAGACTTTCTGTAGTTCACTTTCAGGTCTCAGGGTCTGAAAGCAGTCAGAAGCAGGCCCGACCTCGACTGATAAGACCTTTTTTTTTTGTTTTTCGGCTCGGGGGCTTGGCCGTCTGCCAGCTGATAACAACGTGGGGCATACCTGCTGCATTAATGATTGGTCAGCTCTGCCTCCTGCCCTCACCTGCTTCTTTATTTTTACAGAAGTCTTTATCATCGAGGCTTCTGAGCAGAAACTCAATCTTATCAAGTGAAAGCACGACATCTATGTACGACATTAACATCTCAACTTCTGACATGGAAAATAAAAAAAATACTTTTCTCTTTCCCCCTTCTTTAAAAGAAACTAAAACCACTATCTCCCAACATAAGATATTCCTGTTGTGACGAGAGTAATGTGCACAGAGCTTTGAACATACAGGAGCGACTGAGGCGAGTCCTCATTAACATGGAACAGTTCAGTGGACAGACAGTAATGGAGGGAGGGTCTTTATCCAAACAGGCATCTGTCACAGCGTGTTGCACACCACTGCTCACCTAACTACCTGCAAGTGCCTGTGCTGCTGTGGGCTTTCATGTGACATAACGCATCCTGTACAGACCACAGAGGAGGAGGTCGTCTCCTCGCAGACATCACGGTCTGCTGCTGCATATCTTTAGAACTACAAATAAAACACAGTTTTTATATTTACAAGAGGTTTTTTTAGTTAACCTTTTCTTCATCAGTGATCAACAACCGTAGTCAAAAAGCGCTGTGGTGGGGGGGGGGGGGGGGGGGGCGGCGGCTTCAGGGCTAACCTCCCTCATTTGAACTCGTCAGCAGCGAATAAGCAGACTATAGGGAGTCTGGCTCCAGTCTTGACGAGTTGAAGTTTTTATTATTTGCACACACTGTTCATAATGTAACTTGTTTCTCTGTTCTCACGCTGCTCTGCTCCCCGACATCAACAACTCATAAACACTCATCAGTTACCGTCTCTCTCTCCTCACTTACCGAGCTTTTCACTAACAGACTACTAGAACAGTTTTAAGCATGCCATGAGGTTATCTGTACAGTGATTAATTTACTCTTCGTGTGTGTGTGTGTGTGTGTGTGTGTGTTCAATCAGAGGTGATGTTTACTGCAGACATTTGAAGTAATACGTCCTCATTGCCTCTTGTTCTGTTTCTGACCAAGAAGCCGGAGACAGCAACTACATGTACCAGGATGCATTGCAAGAAAGCAGCTTCAGAGTCACCCATTTCTACAGGCTCAAAAAAATACAGAATATCTAAATATCTATCTAATCTTTTTTCTCATGGTCCACTGCACAGCTCCTACATCCCACATTTTAGACATTTTGTGTTTTTTATCTTAAATATTTTATATTTTACATTTTTTAATTCTATTTTATATATTGTAATATCTTCTTATACTGTATTATTTAAGTTGTTGGTAGTTCTGCTTTATTTCCTTGCTAATTGTTTAGCACCAACACACCAAGTCAAATTCCTTGTATGTGTAAATGTACTTGGCAATAAAATCTGATTCTGATTCTAAATCAGCCAAAACACTGTTCCCCTGCACTTACAAACTAAGGGAGCCATTCTAACTGATCATACTGTGGTTTCATAGCTTTATTATTTACAAATTAAAAGAGGAAGATTGTGAATAAAGGCTCAAGCAGTCTGTGCCCCCACCATGTAACCCAGAAAGACATCAAGAATAATTTTAGAACTGAAAACCTACAGAACTCGTTTGAACAGAAACAATTCAGAAAATCATCAACATTAACCTTTAGGCTCATCTGTGTGATCTAAAGTGATCCAAGCAGGCCCAGATATGATCTGAAGCTGAATGTGTCATGGTAGGAGAAGAAGTGTGAAATCCAGATTATACACAATATTAGAAATATTCAGTGACGTGCTCGGAGAGTGTGAGCCAATAGAATAATTCAGAATCCACTGAATGAAACACTATTAGTGTTCTCTCTGTCTTCTCCCTATTTAAATGAAGTAACCTCAGTTTGAATCCTGGTATCAACCTTAAGACCCCTACAGCTCAAGTTATCAAACAAATTAATAATCTCAAAGCCTGAATTGAGACGTGAGTCATCAGTGCTGCTGCAGAGGCCGTGTGGAGAAACCAAGAATTACAGCCCCCCAACGTGAGTCACTTAAAAAGGAAGGCAGATAATAACTCTGAATCCCACATATTAGTAAACATATATGTGTATGTTCCTCTTCCATATTGTGTTCGTGTCGATGGGCAATATCAGCAGCACAGTGTGAGAGCAGCTCCGGGGCCTGAGCCGTGGGTCGGGCAGTGACCTGGGGGTTGTCTGGGATGGATAAAAGGAAGTCCTGGTTAATGAGTAACCGTGGCAATGAGGCCTGGCGCTACAGGTGGGGTGGGTGGGGGGGGGGGGGGGGGGGGGGGGGGGTTGGCTGGGATTCACACTGATAAGAGAGGAAAGGCAGGGTGACTTTTTTTGAGGGGGTGGGGAGCGGCGGATAGGTGAGAGGGTATAGAGGGAGGAATTTGTTTTCCACACTTGAACATATGAGTAATATCGTTTCTTTTTTCTAAAATCATGTCGATGAACGAGAAAAGGAGAAGGAAACACAGACGGGAGACTTTGAAACAAAGCGGCAGGAAGCTGTCAGAACTATTTAACACACCAACATTACATATAAATATTAAGTACTTGACGTCAGGCTGCAGCAGCTGACTGTGAGTCATGTCAGTGTAGTTTGATACACATGATAACGTGATGTTTGTAGTGACGCAGTAAACTCAGTAAAGGAACGAGTGTTAAGTGTTAATTCTTTGTGTAGTAACAGTATGGTGTATCGGTCATTGTACTGGTCAGATTGTCACCATGGTGATTTCATATGAGCAGTAAAAAATAGTAGTAATGGTTTCATTACATCACTGATTTAAGTTGTGGTGGTAACGCTTTAGAAGAAGCAGAGGTGTCAGGATGTACGCGTTTATTTGACTAAATGGTTAAACGTCTACATCCCTCACTGGTCATTCGATGCCGGTCAAAAGACGACCACCACCAATTATTCAGCTGGAAACATCCCTCAACATATAACTGTAGTAAGAGGGCTGATTAATGCTGTTAGAGCTGACTTATAGTCACAGTCCTCAGCACTCTGAGGTCTTTAATAGTCATTCATTAAAGTCAATGTTTGTGTAACTTTGTATTTCCTTTATAGATATTTTCTTAGGATTTAATTTTTACATGGAAAAGAAACTAATTAAATATGCTGCACAATTAAATCAGAACTTGATAGTTATCCTGACATGAGCATCCAGAATACAAACATTACAAAGGTCTGAATTAATTGGAATAAATAAGAAAACTGTTTTCATGTTTTTATCTCTCCGCGTGTAAACAGCTGCTGCTGCTTTATTGATCTCAAAGTGGGAAATTCCTTCCCCTGCCGAAATAACGGTAAGTGATGTAACACTCGGACCAATCAGAGCGCAGATCTCTGCAGGTGAATTCAAGGTTGAGCTGTGGAGGAAGCACACTGATCTCTGAATCTGCAGACGGTTGACGTGTGTTTTAATATTCACAGCGTCGGTGACATCTCAACCTTTCAGATTTCAGTTCACACAGTTTAGTGCACGACGCGGGTCTGGAGCTGGAATGTAAAGGTGATACTGCACCTTTGCTTCAGAGAAGTTTAGAGAGCGCTGATAAGACCCCCCTGATACTGACCTAAAAGGTGTTACCATGACAACCAATTCCACCTTTAACCCCCGGTACTTACGCTTCACTTCCTCATTCTGGACAGCGAGATGAAAAGAGAGAGAGAGACTAACGTTAGGAATCTATTCCAACAGTTAGAGACCCCCGGTACTTACGCTTCACTTCCTCATTCTGGACAGCGAGATGAAAAGAGAGAGAGAGACTAACGTTAGGAATCTATTCCAACAGTTAGAGACAAAAAACAGTCAGGATAAATGAGAATGTATAAACAATGATGCTCTATTTATAAACACACAACACAACACAACACAACACAACACACACAACACAACACAACACAACACAACACAAACAACCCAACACAAACAACACACACAAACAACACACACACACAACCACACACACACACACACACACACAACACACCAACACAACACAAACAACACAACACAAACAACACAACACAACACAAACAACACAACACAACACACACAACACAAACACACACACACCACACCACACACAAACAACACAACACACACCACAAACACACACACAACACACACACAAACACACAACACACACACACAACAACACAACACAGACACACAACACAAACACAACACACACAAAAAACACAACACAACACAAACAACACAACACAAACAACACAACACAACACAAACAACACACACAACACAACACAACACAAACAACACAACACAAACAACACAACACAAAACAACACAACAACAAACAACACAACACAAACAACACAACACAACACAACACAGACAACACAACACAAACAACACAACACAACACAAAAAACACAACACAACACAAACAACACAAACAACACAACACAAACAACACAAACACACAAACACAACACAAACTACACAACACAACACAAACAACACAAACAACACAACACAACACAACACAACACAGCACAACACAAACAACACAAACAACACAACACAAACAACACAACACAAACAACACAACACAAACAACACAAACAACACAACACAACACAAACTACAACAACACAAACTACACAACACAAACAACACAACACAACACAAACAACACAACACAACACAACACAACACAACACAACACAAACAACACACACAACACAACACAACACAACACAACACAACACAACACAACACAAACAACACAACACAACACAACACAACACAAACAACACAACACAGACAACACAACACAAACAACACAAACAACACAACACAAACAACACAACACAACACAACACAAACAACACAACACAACACAAACAACACAAACAACACAACACAACACAAACAACACAACACAACACAACACAAACAACACAAACAACACAACACAACACAACACAACACAAACAACACAACACAAACAACACAACACAAACAACACAAACAACACAACACAACACAAACAACACAACACAAACAACACAACACAACACAAAATACACAACACAACACAAACAACACAACACAACAAAACACAAACAACACAACACAACACAACACAACACAAACAACACAACACAACACAACACAAACAACACAACACAACACAAACAACACAACACAAACAACACAAACAAGACAACACAACACAATTAACACAACACAAACAACACAACACAACACAAACAACACAACACAAACAACACAAACAACACAAAACAAACAACACAAACAACACAAACAACACAACACAACACAAACAACACAACACAAACAACACAAACAACACAAACAACACAACACAAACAACACAACACAACACAGACAACACAACACAAACAACACAACACAACACAAAAAACACAACACAACACAAACACAACACAAACAACACAAACAACACAACACAAACAACACAAACAACACAACACAACACAAACTACACAACACAACACAAACAACACAACACAACACAACACAGCACAACACAAACAACACAAACAACACAACACAAACAACACAACACAAACAACACAACACAAACAACACAAACAACACAACACAACACAAACTACACAACACAAACAACACAACACAAACTACACAACACAAACAACACAAACAACACAAACAACACAACACAACACAAACAACACAACACAACACAACACAACACAAACAACACAACACAACACAACACAACACAACACAACACAACACAACACAAACAACACAACACAACACAACACAACACAACACAAACAACACAACACAGACAACACAACACAAACAACACAAACAACACAACACAAACAACACAACACAACACAACACAAACAACACAACACAACACAAACAACACAACACAAACAACACAACACAACACAAACAACACAACACAACACAAACAACACAACACAAACAACACAACACAAACAACACAAACAACACAACACAACACAAACAACACAACACAACACAACACAACACAAACAACACAACACAACACAACACAACACAACACAACACAACACAAACAACACAACACAAACAACACAAACAAGACAACACAACACAATTAACACAACACAAACAACACAACACAACACAAACAACACAACACAAACAACACAAACAACACAAACAACACAAACAACACAACACAACACAAACAACACAACACAAACAACACAAACAACACAAACAACACAAACAACACAAACAACACAACACAAACAACACAACACAACACAGACAACACAACACAAACAACACAACACAACACAAAAAACACAACACAACACAAACACAACACAAACAACACAAACAACACAACACAAACAACACAAACAACACAACACAACACAAACTACACAACACAACACAAACAACACAACACAACACAACACAACACAACACAAACAACACAACACAAACAACACAACACAAACAACACAAACAACACAAACAACACAACACAACACAAACTACACAACACAAACAACACAACACAAACTACACAACACAAACAACACAAACAACACAAACAACACAACACAACACAACACAACACAACACAACACAACACAACACAAACAACACAACACAACACAACACAACACAACACAACACAACACAACACAACACAACACAAACAACACAACACAACACAACACAACACAAACAACACAACACAGACAACACAACACAAACAACACAAACAACACAACACAAACAACACAACACAACACAACACAAACAACACAACACAAACAACACAACACAAACAACACAACACAACACAAACAACACAACACAACACAACACAAACAACACAACAGAAACAACACAACACAAACAACACAAACAACACAACACAACACAAACAACACAACACAACACAAACAACACAACACAACACAAAATACACAACACAACACAAACAACACAACACAACACAACACAAACAACACAACACAACACAACACAACACAACACAACACAACACAAACAACACAACACAGACAACACAACACAAACAACACAAACAACACAACACAAACAACACAACACAACACAAACAACACAACACAACACAAACAACACAACACAACACAAACAACACAAACAACACAAAACAAACAACACAAACAACACAAACTACACAACACAAACAACACAACACAAACAACACAAACTACACAACACAAACAACACAAACAACACAAAAAACACAAACAACACAAACTACACAACACAAACAACACAAACAACACAAACAACACAACACGACTTCTTCTGCATAATAAAAACAGCATTTCCTTTTTTCTTTTTCTGTCTTCCTTGAACATTTCTCCTGAGTGCATCTTTCAGTGGTTACAAGTTGCCATGGTTTCATCTTAAGATATAACTTTCACACGATTTATTTTCTTTCACTCAAACCAAACGGCAGGTTGTCACCCGAAACCCCTCGGTGGTCAAATCTGCAGATTCTTAACCAGCTCTGCGGCTGCACTCTGTTTTTCTTGAGTCTTAGCCGAACAAAAGCCAGCTCTAAGCACAACAATGACGAGGAAATCCCTCGCTTTCATGGTCAGGGTGTAAAGTTTGGGGTCGAAGCTTTAAAGGGTTAAACTAATGAGGATATAAAGATACACACCCCCCCCCCCCCCCCCCCCCTCATCCCACACAGACCTGGTTCGACCGGACTGGGTAATCAGTTACCTGCTCCATCTGACCTGCAATACCCACAGAGCCTGCTCACACACACACACACACACACACACACACACACACACACACACACACACACACACACACACACACACACACACACACACACACACACACACACATAAAGTCCACCTGGAAAGTCAGACCATACTCACACTGATGTGGATAAACGACCTCAGGGTTGAATTGTATTTTTAAAAACCTGGTAACAGTGAAGCGTAAAGCCCCCCCCCCCCCCCCCCCCCCCGCCCCCTGTGTTTTAAGTCCTTCCTGTCCCGGTGGTTTCTCTCAGCCCCACAGCAGAGAGAGAGAGCATCATGCAGCAGATATCTGCAACCAAAACTCAGAGACAAACCTGCAACTAAAAGTCCTTCACCATCTCCACAGTGGATTTTCAAAAAGCTATTTGTGTTTTTTTTTATGCCAGGGTGGTCTGTGATTGGTTAGTCGATGCAGTAAAGCCAGTCTGTGATTCAGCTGTAAATGTCCGCACATCAAATGAACATTATTAAATTAACACATATTGTTTTCACACTTCAAAAGTGTCTTTAGATTTGAGTTTTTGAGTCTTCGTGTCGACCTCAGACAAACTCTCTAAATCTAAAAAAAAATGACTTTTTAAATCTTTACCCTCCTACAGAACCATCACCCAATCAGTAGAAACCTTTACCTTAACTGCTGCGACCTCAAATCTGTCACCTGACCTCTCTCCGTCACATTATACATGTTGACACATTCCCAATAGTGAAAGCTTTAAACTGTAATGTGACGTCCAAAACCGCCTTAAAGGAGGAACGATCAACAACAACAGATACCTTCAAGTTTTTAGTCGCCTGGTCAGTAAGGTGTCAATAAGGGACTCGTTCACAAATTATCTATGAAAAACTGAGAGATGAAAACAATCTGATATTGACAATGATGTTTACTAAATGACAAGATAGAAAGATGAATTTAGACGTCAGAAATATTCAGATATCTCTTCATGAATATAAAGAGTCTGTGTCAGAGTCTGCACTGGGGGTCTGTGGTCCACAAACATCTCCACACTCGATAAGAACGTACAAAGTTAGTGGAATAAAAGACTCAGAAAGTCTAAACTTCTCTAAATGTAGTTTTCTAAGAATCTAAACTGCGACCTCACTCTAACAATTCCTCGACTTCCTCGCCCCCCTTCCATCCATCTGCTTCAATAACCTGAGTACAGTGTCCAGTCCCACGTGTGTCTGGAGATGTTTCATACACAGGAAATGTTTTGCACCATGATTCTCATCATTTTAGGTGAGTAACTCCCTGACACGTCGGCCTTTGACCCTGGAACTAGTATCTGGGCCATCCGTCAGCTGAACAGTCTGTTCTCTCTTTTCATGCTGCCTCACTACTGTCACCCACATACCCCCCCCCCCCCCACACACACACACACACTCCCCCTACACTGGTCACTAAGTCCAGCTCACACACCTGGGGGGGAGGGGGACAGCCAGCGTGAACTGGATTACTGTCAAAATACATTTCCCATAGTTTTGTTTTCTGGGTAATGAATTCATCAACAGCAGCAGAGCGGTGACCAGGAACAAGAAATCAAAATAAACCCGGTTAGACTTTTTTATATGGAGAGGGAAACGAATCCAGCAGCATGAATTAAATCACAATGGATGAGTTATTAATCAAATTCAGACCCCCTTAAGTGTGCCTGAATAATGAGACAGAAATCATTTTTTGTTCCAGGATTCAAAAAGAGAAAACTAAAATGTGCACATCCGGACAAAATGCAAAAAGCTGCAGGACAAGAAAAGTATGAACTGGATGAAGAAGGTTAAAGATCTGCACACTGTTCTGCTCTCAGTGGAAAGTTTTCTTCAAACAGGGCAACATTTCGATCTCTGAGATCTTCCTCAGGTCTGACATCGAAGCGTTGCCCTGTTTGAATAAAACTAACTATTTAGAGCAGAGCGGTGTGCGGACCTTTTTCATTTTTTCTGCAGTTTGTACCAGACTTCAACATTTTGATTTCTACTTTAAAATAACATTTTAATAGAACACCTCATGGGGGTTTCTTGGCTTGTGCAGGCTGCCTCTAGTGGACACCAGAGGAACTGCAGTATGTAGCACTTCCACACTGGCTTCATTTATCAACATCATGTGTTGCTTCTTGATTTAAACTTTATTTTCTATGATTTGTTGACAACACATCATGAGAACAGTCTGGCTCAGGTATGTGCAGTTTCAGTCTCGGCCGAGGTTCATAAAAATGTTCACAGCAGACGTTGAGCAACTGGGACTTGAAGGAGTGTTTTGTTGTGGCCCGCTGCACCTCCACAGCTAGGTGTGGTCCAGGTGAAGTGTGTGTGTTCTTATACTTTTGTTTGTTTGGAAGGTTACATTTTTAATTGGAGATTTTAGTGATGACAGTTTTTTTTTTTTAAAGTGAGGATATTTGTCCCGGTCTCACTTTTTTTTTAAGGAGTCTAAAAACAGGAAGTTAAACGTGTATTAAGGTTAGATTTCACTAGTTACTCTATACATTTAGAGTAGTTATAGAGAGAAATGATAGAGTTATAGGAGGTGGGAGACAGAAAGTAACTGTTCAGCCAGTCAAACAGTCAGTTACTCGGCGTGAGTCGGTCGGTTAGTTGGGTGGCGACTGGTTGCAGCAGCCTGAGCGACCGTCATTCCACTTCCTTCTCTACATCCTATAACTGCACAGACGACTGGCTTTGCTAAGATCCTGGAAGCTGTGCGTGCGTGCGTGGGCGTGCATGTGTGTGTGTGACTCAGAGAGAGAGAGAGAGGGACACTGAGCGGGGAACAGAGAGCCTGCAGGAGAACAAAAGATCGATAGTGAATGAATAATGAAGCCGTGTGCAGAGCAGGAGAACGTGAAGCAGGTCAGAACATCAAGTACAAAACTGTGAGTGTGTGTCCTTACTGTAGATATGTAGATATCTCTATATGAATATAATATTAGAATATTTGTCTTAATATAAAAAACCCAAACGCTGATGTTCCTTCAGACTGATTTACAGTAGAGGCTCCCAAAGAACAGGGAAATAAGAAAAGGTGAATCATTATTATTGGACAGGACAGTTAAAATAATCCAGTTGATTAATCAATGCATCCTTTATCTTATAAAATGTGGTCCAGGTTATCTGAAGGTTTCCACCAGCGGAACAAATCCTGAATCATTCTCACTGAATACATTGAAAAAATTTTAATTAAACAGATTTCTGATGTCATAATCCATCAGAAATGTTTCACTTGAAAATAATAAACGAGAGAGAGAGAGAAGCAGCAGCTCAAGTTGTCGTTGTCTCTCTTTCACAGACGACTCTGTTCTTAAACATATCTGTCACTTTTCTGTGAATGAACTCACTGATACATGGAGGAATATGAACACTTTGCAGGAATTAATAAAAACATGTTGTTAAGTCGACAGATGGATTACCTGAACGTACCAGGTGGAAGAGGATATTACCAATCAGCCTGAGTGTTACTTTGATGATTATCTCATTACATCACATTTTCTAATAAGATCAAATAAATAAAGACTGACAGTCGACAGGTGAAAAGAGTGTGACACTTGATTTCCTAAGGATTACGAGCGTGTGTTCAGGGTGAATAACAAAGCTTCTCTGAAACCGTCGGGCCTTTGTTCCAGTCTGCCTCGGTGATGTCAGAGTCTTTATGGCCCAAACAGCCATAAACGGCAGACTGCAACACGAGAGGGACTTTTCACTGAAGTCAAAGAGAGAACAGAAGCAGCAGCTGAGCAGTTGTATCATCCATCACATTTCACAAGCAGGTGTTGACGA
Organism: Labrus mixtus; assembly: GCF_963584025.1. Taxonomy (NCBI): domain Eukaryota; kingdom Metazoa; phylum Chordata; class Actinopteri; order Labriformes; family Labridae; genus Labrus; species Labrus mixtus. Next base: position 26,527,431 of record NC_083620.1, read on the forward strand.
GTCCTGCGTGGAATCATTTGTTCGGATGTAATGTGATTGACTTCAGACCCTCCAGTGAAGTTATCTGGAAGGCACTGTACTCGACATTATTTGTTTTCTATTTTTCAGCAGCAGTGGCTTCCAAGTATTTGGGCCAACATGCACTGAAGCATGTTTGGATTCTGACCCTGCTAAAAAAAAAAAAAAAAAAAAAACTCTGATAAGATCATTGTGCTTTCATTAAGAGGATTCAATGACCCTCTGAATCCCGCTGTAGGACCCCCATGATCTCACGAACACCTCAGCACAGACGTGAGGACGGGACCTCAAACTGGAAAGCACAAGAAGGTTGTGTGAGAACTTCGATACCCAGAATGCAAAAGTGTAAAAGTCATCTCTGGAGAAATTGTCATAAGCAGAACTACGCTGTGATAAATAAAAAAAAAACAGGAAGTGTTGTTGGAGGCTCAGGTGAGTCCAGGCGTCCGCTCGGTGACTCACCACGATCACAGGGACACAAACACACCTTCAGCAGGACGTCGAGGAGGAAAAACCTCCCTCTGAAGTAACTGTTAAGTGTGTACGCTTCAGGAAGCAGATCAAAGAGAAAATGAAGAAGTGGATTTTGGCGTTTAATCGGCAGGTGGAGGAGTGTGTTATGTGTGGTGAAACAGCTTAGAGCAGAGGATGATGAAAGTAATAAAGTGACTCATGTTAGACGCTTACTCATGTCAGAAAGTGATGAGTCATCTTTCAGAGTAAATTGTTAAAATACATTTATGATTACACTTCAAAAACAAACCAGTTCTGCCCTCGTAAACAGAGAGACAGCGGTTCCTTTTTATTAAAAATAAACATCACTTTTAATGAGGACGTGACTAACAACAACACAATAAATGAACCGTTACTGTTCTTTATTCCCACGAAAGTCGTGAAGAAGAAGCATCACTAACTCGTGGAGGACTGGGGCGATCTGTACTGAGGAAGTGAAGCACGTCAGCTTTTTATAACCACGCCATAACTCGGCCTCGGCTGTTGTAAAAAAAAATAAAACTGTCTGGGATATGCCGGCTCCGTCTCCATGGTTACGTGAGCCCAATACACATGGCACACACCTCGAGAGTGTAAATAAACACACTTAAAAATATCCTCGTCAATAGTCACACTGTGCCAACCTCTCTCCAGAATGAAAACATAAGTGTGTGTGTGTGTGTGTTTATATATCATACATCTGTATAAGTCTCTTTTCTTATCAAGCTGCAGGTTTCCCCTCTGACAAAAGGAAACATGAACCTTCAGCTCACCGTTGATAAAGGAGCATTCTGCTGTTTTTTAAAGGTTTTCTCAGTCCGCCTGTACTGAGAGGAAACGCTGCACGCTGTCTCTCTTCTGCCCTTTAACATCCTCTCTGTTGTCTCTGTTTCCAACCATCACTCATGTCTGAAAAAACCTTTACACCTCCTGAAGTCTGCCCTTGCATTGTGGCGCCCCCTGCTGACGTAAACCCTTCACGCCTGTTGCAGTTTGAGTTAGTAAATCTGTGATAAAATGACGTTATTATAAGAATGAAGGTTTGGTCATTACATTGTGTTACAGACATGAAGATAAATAACAAAGATATTAAAAAAAAAGAAGCAAATAAGAGATATTTTACACAGAGCTCCAACGTCTGATAAAAGTGTCCATGTCAAGGTGTCCTGCAGGACGTATACCAAGATATCACCTGAGAAATATGTGCTACAGGTTCACCTTCATGATGACTTTCTTTGATTCCAGTGATTGTTCCATTCACAAAAACAAAATAGTTGTTTTTACTGAAGTACACGTCTTTAAAAAAGACCACTGCTCAATGTCAGTTTGAGCTGATTCAGCCTTTTCTTAAAAGTGAAAACATTTATAAAAACTAACTGCTCGTATTGAGAAGAACAGGATGTTGAATGCTCTTTGGCCCACAACTGTCGAGCTTCCAGAGAAACAAAAACTCAACAAACAAACAAACAAACAAACAAACAAACAGCTCCACAGAAGAATTAAAGACGAGCTGCTGTTTTATATTTCATTTCTGAGTGACAAACATGGACCGCATGAAAACAATGAGATATGTAAGGAAGTGTATGTCCACTGAGCAAACAGGAAATCAATGAGGCAACTATTTTCAGCTAAAAGACGTCCGTGCTAACAAACAGCCGCCACATGTTCAGACGCACAAACATCAAACATCTCATGAAGCAGCAGATTCTCCCGTCTGAGAACGTCCAGCATGCTGAAAACTTAACATGAGAGCACGACGCTCCACAATACAAACCATGATGATTCATTCAGATTGACAACCTGATACTGATCATGAATCCAAACATCTGAACTAAAACAGTGTCCACAAACTTGCTTCATCATGTCAGACGATAACAAGCGATGATTTTGTTGTGATGCATCATAACGATAGCTCCTCATTAAGACAAATGTGACAAATATACATGAATAAGTGATAGTATACCACAGAAGACAACCATACAGTTGTGAAAATAAACTGGCCGTCATGTCCTGAGTAAAGATTGATATCAGTGTCATCCTAAAATCAAACACTGAGACTCTGTTTTCTTCTTCGTGTATTTGGTGTTTCTTACCTCTTCATATGGAGCTGTGCAAACACCTCGCCTCGCGCGTCATGTCAGCAGGTGATAAATAAGTGAAGGAGGTTTAAAAGAGCTGAAAGAAAGAAAAACATTTGCGTTAATTATGAACTCTAAATGCAATACATTGATTGAAACTAAGTATATAGCTGGACTTAAGACGGTCGACAGCAGGGGATTTATAACCGTTCAACTCTTAAACCTCAGCAGAATTTGAATAAAAAGACTTTAATTTATCATAATCATGTCGACTTTAGGTGGCGTTAAGGGAGAATATTCTAGATGCAGGTAAGAAAATGGAAATGTTAAATTGTCTACACAGCAAGAGCTTTTTACCTCCAGTGAATAGAGACGAGTTTAAACTTTAAACCGAATGATGTGTTGCTATGTGATGCTCAGGATCAGAGAAACTGATGAGAACTTTCATGAAGCCGATGAAAATAGTTGAAGTTGCATTTGCACAATATTTTGGCTTGCATTTAAGATTGAGCGACCAACAAGCAAATTCATGATTTTGTAAGTCTATGTGACTTTCATAGCCCACTTCACGCACACCACAGAAAGCACCACACTCTAAGTACAACACATGCACACAAACAGACTCCTCAAAATATTGGTTATCTGTTTCCACTCAGTTTATTCATAAAACTATTGTGCAATGCGTGTATTATTAGATAAATAAGGTGATAGTGAAGGCCCCACCTCAGATACAGGCACGATATCATGCATTGACTCAGTGGGTAATGAGGTCTTTATGTCCACAAAGCAGCTCAGGGAAAGTAAGGAGGAGGTCGGCTGTTACTTAGGTAAACATGAGACAGGTAGACCTACATGTAGGCCTTTAACCTGCTTCTCTGTGATTAATGACAGATCAGAACTTTTAGGGGAACCTTCTATTGACGGCCTTTTGGTTAATTAAAAATAGTTTTTTTAATTGCAGTTGCCAAATAATTAATCTTTCAGTGTTTTGCTCCTCTTACCTGGAGAAAACCCGGGTTAATTTGAACCGGAAGTAAGGAAAGGGGTCAGGTAAGCACCCGACTCTGTTTACAGGACGCACCCTGGGGTAATTATATTAATTAACATTTTAAATAAATATCGTTTAACTGTTCTGAAACGACGTCAATTCAACTTTGGGCACGTTCAGCAACACATTAATTAGATTTAATAGTCTGATTAAAATGCACTCTCTCTTCGCGGGTTCAAACTTTCAAACAGCGCCGCTTGGAGTCTCTCTGCCGTATCGTGAGTAAGCAGCGCCCTCCTGTGGTCACAACCGAGAACTGCACTACTGTAACTCGCCTCTGCTACGTCACGCGAATTGCTCCCTTCCAATTGGCTGTTCAGCTCTGATCACATGACTCTCTGACTCTGTCCCCTCTGTGTACTGTCGGTGTTTTTAACAGCCGTAAATGGCCTTCTTCGTTGTTCTTTGGTGAAGTTAACAAAAAAGAAACGACGCTAAATGTAAGGAATAGTCGTCGACGGTGATATATGCTGGAAATAAATAACCTCGGCGTTTTGTTAACAGGTGGGTGGCTTGTTTCGTCGCAGCTAAAGTGTGTTGTTTTTGTTGTTTTTGTTATGTCAGCGACTCTTTATCGCCCAGTAAACACAAAGTAAAGTAGCGATGCATTAATGTGAATAATGATTCTGTGAAATGGGAAATATATCAGTCAGAAATGAGTTTGCTGTTTTCTATTTACCGCCTTGTCGGCCTTGTTTGTTACACACCAAATGTTTAACTTTGTTTTGATCTACTCTGGGGTTCATAAATTACGTTTTTTTCTCACATGATTGGGTAATTTAAAAATTGAGTAATCTTCCACGACTTGAGTCACTTGTTCCTCTCTAATAAGATTTGCTGCTCCTCCACAGATAAACAAACCTTCTTTGTCTGTTGTTTCTGCACCAGTCAGACATTAAACATCTGACACACTTTGCAAAAAAAAGCCAAATATTTGTTATGTTTACTTTGAATGCCACGCCACTGAAAAAACTCAAATCTTTCAAAGTGTATTTGTCTGATTTTTAGTCAAAAATATGTCCATAAAAACATCTTATTTCAAGATATAACAAGTGAAATGTAAAGCCTGATCTTCTTGTAATGAGGGAAAATCTCCTCCTGTGCAGAGCAAATCTGGAAAAATGAACAGTTTGTTCATCTTAATTCAAGCCTCAGCAATGTCCCCTCATTGAAATAAAATGTTTACCTGTACATGTCAGCTGAATGTGACTTATATAAAGTGTGAAGTTTAAAAATATATATATATATTCAGGGCCATTTTGCCTTTATTAGATCAGACAGCTGAAGAGAGAGAGAGTGGAGGGTGAAATGCAGCAAAGGGCCGAGATCGGATTCAAACCCAAGGCGCTGTGACGAGTAATATGGCCTCTGTACATTGGGCGCGCAACATAACCACTAGTCTACCTGCACCCTGATGAAATATATATATATATTTTATTATTATTATTATTTTGGGGCATTTTGTGTCTTTATTGGAGAGATAGGACCGTGGATAAAGTCAGAAATCAGAGAGTAGGGAATGACATGCGGGAAAGGAGCCACAGATCAGATTCGAACCTTGGCCGCCCGCTTAGAAGACTACATGGAAATATTTTTTGACTAGAAATCAGTCGGATAACACTCTGAAGGATTTGAGGTTTTGCGGTGGTAAAGCATTCAAAGTAAACTTTTTTGGCTTCTTTTGCAAAGTGTGTCAGATGTTTAATGTCTGACTGGTGCAGAAACGACAGCTCTGAGCTGAGGACAAAGACGGTTTGTTTATCTGTGCGGAGGAGCAGCAAATCTTATTAGAGAAAACAGAGGAAGCACACGATCATCTGTGTGTCATGAGCGTTTTCATTTATTGTGCATTGTAGCCGTTTCATTTCAGCTCTACATCTGTAGACTGTCGGACATCAGATGGACTTTTCCTGATATCATCTTCAGCGTAAAAACACAGTTTGACTCTCAGTATCTCGCAGAGAAGCTAAAAGGACGGCTCTCTGGTTTCTTCTTTCTCGTTACAGGAGGGCCGTGATATCTCCAGTAGGATTCACTTTTGATATCAGTTTTGAGACACAGTATGTTGTCATTTGTTCCATCCATGTGCATGACTTTTTCCTCTGTGAGAAACCAAAACCCTCCACATTGAACGGTCCCGTAGAACAGATCCAGCCGCCGTAATGAGTCACATGTTTCTGTGGGGGAGACCAGGACTCTTGTGACCTCCGATGAGCTTTACCGACTCAGACTGATACTGTCAGCGATTCAGAGTCCACACTTCCTCTCTCTCTCTCTCTCTCTCTCTCTCTCTTTAAGCAATCAAATCTCATAAATCACGAGACCTCAGGATCCAGTAAACACGTTTTTATTTTTTGTCCCTGTAGACATGTCAGCAGCTGGAGCCGTGTGTGTCTTTGTGTTATGAGCTGTGCAGGTTATTCTCTGTCTGCGGGTTTGAAAACATCGAGCACCTTCTCTTTGTTGACTCTGTAAAGGTGTGTGTGTGTGTGTGTGTGTGTGTGTGTGTGTGTGTGCTGAGGAGGGACAATGCCTTTTGAAAACACGACGTTGTTTCATGGCTTTGACGCTACGTTGAGTCTAATGAAACACGTTTGTCTTTTCAAAGAGAGAAACTTGTTTACTTTTTTTTTTTTTCCTTAAAAAGAATAAATTCCACTTGATATATTTATTTAAATCATGATTACATCCGCTGATGGTTTAACCCGCGGGCGATGCTACAACCCGTCTGTGATGAATGAATAGTTTGACCTGCTGCTGTGATCGAGACATGAAGTCACTGTTTGTGTTCTTCTTCTCTTCTTTTGGTCTCAGAGCCGCAAAGAGCCTCATCTGATCCCCAGCTCCCACAGCGCGGACATCGGATGTCAGTTTGTCTTTGAAAATGAAGACGGACATCCCTTACAACCAGGTACGACGTGTTTCAGCTTCTGTGTTTACAGTTCTATAAATATAGTGTGAATCGTTTCCAGTTGTGACCGTGTTTCATCGTTTGTTTAAACGTCAACATTGAACTTGTTAAAGCTTCTCTCTGATGAGGATTTATGTAGTAGATATTTGATGACAAACTGATCATCTTTTAGAACAAAATAAAGATTTTTAAAAAGTCATTTTTAACACAGAATGATTTTATTAATGACAGAAACATGAAGGCTACAGATTGATTGATCAGTGATTCTAATATTCAGACTGTGTGAACAACATAAGCATAACTCAGGAACATAAAACATAAACATTGTCGTCACTAAAGGTTGTTTTTGAGCGCCTCGCTGAGCTCGTTACTCGGATCTGAACGGGGGATTTTCCTCTTTGTCTCTATTGTCTGACAGCCGTCAGGTCAACTTCCCAGCTCTGACTCACATCCTCATTTCAAACATTTCTTTTATATTCACTTTTGTTTTGAAAGTCTGCAAACTCGTAGGACAGGAAGACACACTGAAGAGAAGGGGGGGTGAAAAAAATCAGTGAAGGGATTCAGCCTGCAGGAGATGAACAAACATGTGCACTCTGGAGTTTTGGAAGAGAAATATCAAAGTTGTAGAAATGTTCAGATTCTGTGTCACATGTTCAGAACTCTAAACACAAACCGTCCTCAGAGGAGAGTGTGTGAAAGTTTCTTCTTTTTGTCCACAGCTGGTGGATGTGGAGAGGAGGAGACAAGCGTCCAACAGGAAGGCTGTGTTGGTACGTTACAGACGCAGAAGAAGACCATGTGTTTACTTGTAACAAAAACATATATAATAATAACAGGACTGAATCCATCACTGCTCTACGAGATGATTATTGGGGAACCTTCATAATATTTTGTGTGTTGCCCCCTCTTCCAGTACTCCAGGTGTGTGATAGCTCTTGCTTCTGTGGCCACCGTGCTGCTGGCCGCCATGGCCCTCTACAACCTCCTCACACCGAGGGTTTCCTCCCCGCACCCTGCCCCGAGCAGCAGCCTCCACCTGTCCCAGAGAGAGTCCTGCTCCGACCCCTGCAAGTAAGAAACCCCCTTACAAACGTCTCTCTTCTTTCCAGCTTTTCAAACGTACAAAACAAAAAGAGTTTAGATTCTTCTCCTTCCTCCTGTCAGCATCGTTCTGGTGGAGAGCATCCCCGAGGGTCTGGAGTTTAACTCCAGCACCACTCACCCCTCCATCTTCCAGGCCTGGACCAACCTGATGTCTGAGGCTCGCAGCAGCCTCGACATCGCCTCCTTCTACTGGACGCTCACTAACAAAGACACCGGCACGCAGGAGCCCACAGCCTATCAGGTCAGGAGCTTTTTACTTGATCCAAAGATGACACGCTTTCTCAGTGAATCATTTTTATCTTCTTAAATTAAACGAACTCCTCTTCTGGCCGCGTTGACAGGGTGAGACAGTCCTGAAGAAACTCAGCGAGCTCTCGGGAAAGATTTCTGTTCGCATCGCCGTCAACACTCCGCAGCAGAGTCAACCGCAGGACGACCTCCGACTGCTCAACGACTCAGGTGACTCTGACTGCACGTTTGTTTTTCAGAAGATGAAGAGCATAGAAGAACATTTTATTTTAAGCATTACGTTTGAAGGACAACTTTAAAACAGAAGTGTATTTCTGCAATTGGAATTAAATCGTGGAATTCTTTAAATAATGACTTGAAGGGTTGTGTTCAGATATTTCAGTTTAAGAACAGAGTTATCAGACTGTATGAAAGTGGCAGTTAGTGTGTGTTGTGTGTGTGTTCCTTCTTATTTCTGACGAAGTGAAGACTGAATTGTCAGATGTGTTTTATGTTGGCGTGATATTCATTCAGTGATTGTAATTTGGACGGACCATCCAGATATTTATTGTTTTGCTTTTTGAGTAAGGGGCAGGCAAAACTAGATTTATTCTTCTCCCTGCTCCTTTCCGTACATGGGATAAAGTGTGAATTGTTTTTTCTGTTTTGTGTTTTGACATGTACGGAACAAATGAAAAGAAATTAAATGAAATGTACTTTATACCAGCAAGTGTCACACTGACTTATCTGACGTCTGCACTAATCCTGAGCCTGCTTTGTTTACTTACTGATACCAGACATTATTTTAATATCTACATTTTGTACATGTTTCCTGTTTATGAGTTTCTATACGTGATGCATGTTTGTGTTTCAGGAGCCAACATAAGGACGGTCAACATGAGGAAACTCACCTCAGGCGTCCTGCACACCAAGTTCTGGGTTGTGGACAAGAAACACATTTACATCGGCAGCGCCAACATGGACTGGAGGTCCCTCACACAGGTACACACACACACACACACACATTAAATAAAGAGTTGCAGACACTTTCTGCTGACTTACACTTTATGTGGTTCCTGATCCAAGCAGAACTCATTTCCTTCTGCTTTAAAGACGTTCTTGTGTTGGCTCAGATTCAGAGTCACATGCTAACCCAGTTCAGATGCTTGTGCGTCATGTGAGGAGAAATATTAAAAAAAAATCTCTGATCTGCTGTAACGATGGAGAAAAAGTGACAGCAGAACATTCACAAAGTCATTGTTGTGTATATCCTGTTACTTTAAAATCAGGAAGCTTTCAAAATGTGTCTTTGACGATAAGTAAATCTTCCTCTGCCGGGCCGCAGGTGAAGGAGCTGGGCGCCGTCGTCTACAACTGCAGCTGCCTGGCTGCAGACCTCGGGAAGATCTTTGAGGCGTACTGGTTTTTGGGTGACAGTCAGTCGATCCCGTCGCCGTGGCCCAACAGCTTCTCCACCCTTTACAACAAGGACACGCCCCTTCAGCTGCCGCTCAATGACACGCCGTCCAGCGTCTACCTGTCGGTGAGAAACAAACAGAGAGAGAAGAGACTGTTTTATAACTTTGATATATTAACATGAAGAACCCTTTGTATTCAAAAGAAGACTGAACTCTGTGTTTTAAGAGCCCGACTATAAAGAACATCTTTTTTAAAATAAACACCACTCTTTCTTCGTTTGTCGCCTGTTCTCTACTTCTCTCTTTTTGTCTCCCTCAGAGTTCTCCTCCATCTTTCTGTGCAGCCGGCCGGACTCCAGACCTCCAGTCCATCGTCAGCGTGATGGAGGACGCCGAGAGCTTCATCTACATCGCTGTCATGAACTACCTGCCCACCTTGGAGTTCTCTCATCCTAAAAGGTGCAGCTGTGAAGTATGACTCAATGAGCAGGCTCAAATCTGCTACTGTAGCCATGGTGATGTTTTTATTCTGGCTATTCAAGATTGATCTCAAAGCAGCACTGTTTCCTGGGGACGCATCGGTCCGGCATCAGTATCAGCTGTTGACACACATCGGCAAATAATGTGGCATGAACCGATGTCAGTAGACGATGTTTGTTAGGTGTGCCAAATCAATTTAATGACGGCATTTAGTGCATCCAACTACTGATTAAGAGAAGAGGGTTTTTTTTAATGGCAGATGAAGTCACAAGTTAAACAAACTGACTTGTTATCCTTGTCAAACATGAGAGAAAATGTTGCATTGTGGGAGTCTTAGTCCTCATGCGTCACCATTTTTATCCATTTGGGGAAAAGTTTCCTCTTCATCTGGCCATCATTTTGTCTGTGTTAGTGCATATGGCACAACATTTTTATAAGAAAGTCTCTCTCTTGACACATTTTGTAATGCAAATTTAATTCTTTTAACAGATCAATAGAACACTGAGAAACATTTTTACTACCCTCTAAAGTCACTAAGGACAAAAATGTCCACTTAACAAAAAACTGCTATAAAAATAGAACAGATTAATATTTCTTTCTACTTTTTTTTGCATAAATCTCTTAAACAACTCCAGCCCTGCTCAAAACTATCAAATAATGTAATTCAATATTCTATTATAATTCAATATATCTATTTTTATAGCAGTTTGGAAGAGGACATTTTTGTCCTTAATGACTTAAGAGGGTCGTAAATTAAACTGAAGTCTGAGGGTTAGAGATGAAGAAGTAATGAAACAGACATCAGAATCAGTAATCGGCTAAATTGTTGTTTCAAATATCAGCCCATCATTGCATCTCCACTGTTTTCTAAATGAGATCTCAGGGAGCTGTTAGCGCGGCTTGTGTTATTCTTGAATTATCTCCTTTGATCAGAGCTATCTAAACCTTAATTAGAGCTTCATCACTTAAAGTAAAGTTTACTGTGTTTATTGGAACAGCTTCATGTTGACATCCAGCTGTTCACATGTTGTGCCACAGAGCTTTATGTTGTTATAAATGTGGAGCATATGTAAATATCAACACAGCTGTAATCCTAGTTCATTATTTGAAATGTGTGATGATTAAAACCCTCTGAAGTTTTGTTTCTCAGTAAAAAGTTAACTTTCACTCCTGGAGTCCAGGTGTTTCTAAAAATATCAGGAAGCTTCTCCAAACCGATTCTGATCATTTTATCAGAGGATCACTCGTGCTGGCGAGTTTCTTCCTCCTGTGGTTATACTGTGATTGACAAGCTGCATGTGGCGCCCTCTGCAGGTACTGGGCGGACATCGACACTCAGCTGAGGAGAGCGGCATACGAGAGGCGGGTCAAAGTGCGTCTGCTGATCAGCTGCTGGGCCAGCACGCAGCCGGTCATGTTTCCCTTCCTCAAATCCCTCGCCTCGGTTTACGACCCCAAGAGCAAGCTGGACGTCCAGGTGGTGAGTAGGACGTGTGAGGAAGTATAGCTCGTACATGTCGGGGGGGAAAAACCCCGCGGTGAAACGACAATCTGCTGACTCGTTGTTTCCCTTTACACAGAGACTGTTTGTGGTGCCTGCTAGCCCCGAGCAGAAGGAGATTCCCTTCGCCCGAGTGAACCACAACAAGTACATGGTGACTGACAAGATAGCTTACATAGGTGAGGCTTCACACACACACACACACACACACACACACACACAGAGCATGCACCCTAAAAGTGTCTAAAGATGTAACCCGATCCGTTTTCTGTCTTCAGGTACGTCCAACTGGTCGGGTGACTACTTTGTGAGCACGGCTGGATCTGCGTTGGTGGTGAACCAGACGGCGTCAGAGTCCCAGGAGCCGACCGTCCAATCACAGCTGAAGGCCGTGTTTGAGAGAGACTGGAGCTCCGACTACAGCGCTCCGCTCACCCAGGACACAAACCTCAGAGACTTGTGTTAGCTTGGAACGGCGTGCGTCAGACACTTCTAACCGTGCAATCATTTGACTTATTTTTTTCATCCACATGGATTCTGTTCAAGTGAGCGGGAACGAAAGTTCAGTGAGTGAAGGTGGAAGCTGGAAGGTGGAGTTTCTGTAGGTTGAAAGGAAGATAAAAGTGTTCACTTAGTTAACCAGGTTGGAGTCTTTTTTGAGCATGTGCCAAGTTAAACTAAAACTGCAAAGTGCCGATATCACAGTCAAAGGCGGTTCAGGGGAGCCTGATTTGAGCTTTATGTCTTTGCTGATTCTGTCAAATCTTCCTCCTAATTCAGACTCCATGTGTTTGTCTTTCATGTATTACATGTTACTCAAACCAGTGTTAAAAAAAAAGGGTCAGCAGTCAGAACGTACTACCACATTTCACTGTCTTTATCTTCTAAGTATTTTTATCAGGTGTGTTTTTGTCATGTAGTGTTAGTAGCAGTAGGGGGCGCTGTTCTGAATCACTGGATAAAGTGATTTATCCACCAATCATTTTTCTGTTTTAAATTTGAATATTGATGAGTTTTTTTATTTTATTTTCTCAGCTCATCTCAGGGAGGAACGTGTTTGAGTGTTTTCATGACTTTAGTTTGCTGGAATAATAAACGCTCTCTCGCAGCAGGTGTGCTGTGCCGGAGCTGTTAATGAGATGCAGGATTTTAAAGTTCTGCTCATCACGCTCCACTTTAAAAAAAAAAAAAAAAAAAAAAAATAGATTTAATTTGAAAGTCTGCGGTGCACACATGGGGGAGTAAAGGTTTGCAGCAGCAGTAGATGAGGATGAACTCTTTTAATTTCCACTGTGTGGAGTGATTGAAACTTCCAATTAGTCAAGAGGCGGTTGTTATGGCAACTCTTCAAAGAAGCATGTTTTATTTTTTGCAGAGCAGGTTTATAAAAGCTTTGGAGCAGACATGTTGTTCTTGTCGTTACCTCTTTCCTCTTTCTAAATAAATGTTCTGAATCAATCCGGTCTGTTTAGAGGTCTTCATGTTCCCTCTGGTTACACGTGTGAAATCATTCAAAGAGCCTGCTCAGGACTACAAGAAGGATATATTAATACTGACTGAATGGATTGGATTTCAACACATACTCATCTCTCTCTCTTCTATAAATCAGGTCTGAACATTACGGACCTGAATTAAAGAGATTTTATAAATGTGAATGTGTGACCAGGCTCTCCTGAACAACTTGATTCTCTGTTCTACTTCTATCAGGTAAAAGAGCTGGACAGCGCTTTAAAGATGTAGAAAATATTCAGAAGACCACACCACGCACTCTAAAGCCTTTTTGTGAAAACTCATCAAACACATCTTTAATTCACTTCTTCAAAAATCCTCTAATTGACCAGACCGACCGTCTAATCATTTTCCACTCAGCCAGAATATAAATCCTGCAGAAAAATTTACAAAAACCACTTTATTTCAGGGGCTTTAAACCTCTCAAAGCTCCTTAAGCTGACTAATACTGCGTCTCAAGCTGAAGTTAATGTGCAGCAGCAGGTGTGTTTACTGTAGAGCAGACTTCTCTCTCTCTTAAACAGATCAACAGGATGAAGGCTGTGAGGCTACTCTGTTTCTACAAAAACAAATAAGCTCGAGGCAATGCAGAGAGCCATAAGTGAAACAATGTGTTTTGTTCCTGCAGAAGTTTTAGTTGAAAGAGAGAGGAGACAAACTTTAGAGGAGGAGCATGACAAGCTGAGACTTTGACTTTAATCAGACTGAATGTGCTGCTTTTAGAAATACTTTTTTTCCCCTTCTCACTATGAATTATACTGATGATCGTATTTATGGGGGAAAGCAGTGCAAGCTGGGCTGTTCTGCGACCTCCTGCTGGGATATTGTTCTCTGACTGGCCATGTTCCCACACTGTACAAAAAAAGGACCTGCTGCGCCTTTTCTGTCTCCATACATTCCTTTAAGCGTATACCATCTGCGCGCCGAGGAGGAGGAGGAGGAGGGGGAGGATGGAGGAGGAGCGTTAACGGTTTCAGAACCCGGTCAGCAGGGCGGACATGGCGGCACACAGCCCTATGTATCACTGCTGTATTGTAGGTCAGCGTTTATATCGAAGATTTTCTTGCTAAAATGATTATAGATGCCGCATTGAATCACGCATGTGTAGTTCATCCTGCGCGTAAAGCTGAGACTTTGAAGGAGAGGCTGCAAAGTTTCCAGGCGGAGCTCCAAACCAGAGAGGACTGAAGGTATGTGGATAAAGGAGGGACTCGACCTCTATTCCCTAATCCCACTTCTCTCACATGAATGTTAAGAATGTTAAAAAAGAGTTTTGTCTTTCTCCCAGTCTCCACATTTATTATCCCCTTTACTGGATCAACGCCCCCAACAAGTCCCCCAGTACCACACAGGGCGTGTTACTCACAAGTTGACCTTATATGTTCAACTCGAGCTGCTATAATTAGAAAGCAACGGTGCATGCAGCCTTCTTGTAGCTCCTATAAGTAGAGACCAATATGTTGTAGGCTGACTGAAGGAGAAACGTGTGGAACTCCTAGACCTGCATGAGAGTAAGTATATTCTGTGTGTTACTGTGAGACTGTGTGTTGGTGCTCCTCTCAGACTGCTGTCTGTGCGCTTTCAGAGCCTCCGCCCGGATTACAGCCCTCTCTCTCTCTCTCTCTCTCTCTCTCCGGCCTGGTTGAGGTAAATCCCTTTTACACACACACACACACACTCAAACTTTATTTTCTATTTCCAGAATTTGTGATGTAGACCTTTACATGCATGTAAAACTTTTTCTTGACGGTTTTAAAATTAGGGAAAGTTTGTTTCAGATTGTCCAACTTGATCTTTAGTGACCTCTTATTCTGAAAGTATACTAATCTGTTTCCTGAATGAATTTCAAATTTCAAAATCTGATCCAGGAATCAAACTTCACTCTGTTAGACTTCCAGGTCCAAATTTAAAAAAAAATTAATTTAAAAAATAAATTAAAGGAAGCTTTAACCAGCTGCCACTTTCTGTACACACTTTATTAAATGTTAGTTTTTCTTGCACACATTCAGATCTTAAAGCACATTTTTCCTGTTGATTTCTCCACTTCCTCTCAACGTCCCTCCTCCTCCTCCTCCTCTGGGACGGTATGGGCGTTGTGTTGCAGTAGCAGATTTCTGACACTTGTGTGCAGTGTTGCTGCAGGTTTAAACTGTGAGGTGACTCTCAATGTCAGACCGCATTCAACTCAACAACCGTCTCACTCAGGCTAAGCAAAAGTTTAAGTTTTCATTTTGTGAAAGAGGTGTGGCTAAAATCTCAAATAAACACCGCTCACTGCAGGAGAGATTCAGAGGCACAGGTTTTGTCCTAACACACTCTGCAGATTAAAAAAAAAAAAATCAACTAATGTCAAAAGTCTTGAGTCCAGCTGTGGTCCACTTGTTGTGGTTGTTTATGGGTGTGTCTAGATGAGCGAATCAAACACACCCAGTCTCTGCTGACTGCAGACGGGCGGAGACGTGCCGCTTGACAAAAACACACCGACTGACCCAGAGACAGAGCCCCGAATATACAGGCTCAAAAACTAACACACACACACACACACACACACACACACACACACACACACACACACACACACACACACACACACACAGTAATGCAAGGTATCTCTAACATGTCACTTCTCGGTGTGTAAACTATTTAGAGTCGTCAGGAGCAGAGGAATGCAGCCCAACCCAGGAGGTTATTTCTGTCTCCCTTTAAACCATCCAGCCCCCACCCATCCAACCACCAGCCCAGTGTGTGTGTGTGTGTGTGTGTGTGTGTGTGTGTGTGTGTGTGTGTGTGTGTGTGTGTGTGTGTGTTGCACTTTAATTACCACGGTGTCTTCTCTGTAGACAGATGTGTTGACGAGGGTGCAGACAGTAAAGCGTTGGAGCTCCGTCCTTTCTCTCGGCTGGTTCATGAATACCTGTCTGATTCACGGAGCTCCACACAGTCACATCTGGGCAGATGTTTCGTCATGCAGATGTTTGATGGATGACAATGTGCCTCTGTGTTTTAGAGTTTTATCTCCTCGTTCTCTCGTGAATAAGAAAGGCCGTCTGCCAGGCTGAAGTCTGTGATTGACGTCTCATTATCGTATAAAAAATAAATAATCGCAGGGGCGTCACGGGTTAATTAGAAAGTGAGGAAGTCCTTAATTAAAATTGAACAAGATATGAGGAACCTCCAAAGTGTTGTTTCACATTGTTGGCATTTACCCACCAACATCAATCGTTGCTGCTCGCACAAAGGAATTTGTGTTTTAGTGATTCTAGAGACTTTTATGATAAGAAAGTTTTTTGTTTGACTACAAAAAAAAGTTTCATTATTAAATTAAAACAACTTTTTTCTCAGAGGGTTAGTTGTTGCCGTTGTCCAGGGGAAGTGGATCAGGAACTCAACAATGTCATGTGACAGGAAGTTCATTGAAAGTTAATATTTGTAAAGGTAGTTTTCACAGGTGTCCACTCACATGTCATTTATATAAAGATAAAAAATAAAGGATATAATATTAAGAAATGTATTTATGAGTGTAAAACGACAATCATGCACTTTAAGGTCAAGGGCTTCTCAAATTCTGCCGTTAGAGACATCAGGGTCTGCGGCGTCGGATAGCCCAGTGGTTATGATGCTCACCATGATGTACGTTGTTGCAGCAGCCGTGGGTTTGAATCCGACCTCTGCCCTTTGCTGCATGTCGCCCCTCACTCTCTCCTCCCAACATTTCCTGTCTCTCTTCAACACAAAGAGATCATTTCTGGGGATTCTTCTACAATAACAGTTCTTTATATTGTCTTGTCAAACATTTATAGGCAGTTGATAATAATGAAAACAATTATTTTAATAAGTCAAAGAAATGTTAACCACCAGTTTGCCAATATTAAGTTTAAAAGGGATTGACGTCATGAGGCGAGTGCTACTTACAATATAAAACTGCAGATTTAAATGTAATGTATGCAGGGACAGTAATGAAGGAAGTAAACACAGCGACACACTACAACACTCCTCTCCTGAGCTAATTAGCCATGCCGGTCTGTTACAGCCTCCCAAACAAGAAGATAATGAAACCAAGGCTGCCAACAAATGGAGACTGACGCCACACAAATTAGAGTGTTTAACCCCGAGCTTTATTAAACAGAAAATTAATTAACCCAAATGCTCTGAAGGGTTTTTAAAAACACTTTAAAAAATGAACAACAAACACACGAGAGACAAAACAAAGCCAACAGTGTGGAGATACAGCCGGTCCAGTTTCTCTGCAGCTGGTCAGAGTTTGATGGTTCTTCCTGCATTACGACACATGAACATATACAAACCTAAGGCACACAAACTTTTAAGCATATATAAAATACACAAAGGCCTCAGCTAGTTATATAAAACATTTATTAAGAGGTTCTTCTGCGGTGTTTGAGAGTTGAAGTCACTGTGAGCTGCTCTGAACGAGGTCTAAATAATAAAGTGTGAAGATTTTAAACACGTCATGTCTCATGTTTGTCGATGTTTAGAGCTGATCTGGTTCAGACAGAGACAGAAGTTATAAAAGTTCAGAGTGAGATAAGAGGTCAGGGAAGTGACTTTAGATGCTCAAAAGTCCTCTTTCTCTGTGTATGTAGAAAAGTGATCTTAGAAAGCCTCCTTTGTTTCTACCTGTGAATATGAACAATATCATGTTTTCATTGAAGAACTCTCTCTCTCTCTCTCTCTCTCTCTCTCGCTCTCTCTCTCTCTCCACCAGGACTGAAGGTCTAACACCACACGGCCGCCAAGAGAAGAACTGAAGCGTCTCATCTGAACATTTCCTGTTCATTACAGTGGTGGATTCATTTAAACAGTGGATGTTTTTTATTGTGTCATTTCATAGTCTTACTTTTTATACATTTTTATTTCTATTTAGCACCAAACTCGTGTAAAGTTCAAGAAACAAAAAATTAAAGAAAAATCAATCAATCAATCAGTCAATGTCTCATTGTGTTTCACTCCTGACTGAGCTTCTCTAACATGTCTTATATTCAATCAATCGTCTCTTCGTGGCTCTGAAGTGTCCCCGGGTCCCCGCTGTGAATCATTCGAGCTTTTTCAAATACTTTTCTGAAGCTCCAAAGAGGATTGCCAAAAGTTGCCTCTCTAAGAATACCTCTTTAGAAAATCTGTCTTGAATCCTAAATGGGGATTGTGGCCGTCCCGCAGAGGGTGAATAATCTGCTCAGTGGAAGGAAACAGTCATATTTAGTGAAGAAATACATTTCACGTCCAGTTTCAGGGATTTTCCTGCTCTGGGATAATCTACAGAAACCCTTGTCCTAAAAGTTGTTGTGGGTTTTAGTCGTTTAGTCGTTGAGTTTTATCCGGTGAAAACGTTTGTCTTCATTCAGGTTCGTGCTCATCTTTGTGTTTTCTGCTCCACGGGTTGGCATTTCTCACGTCAAAAGCTGTATCCTCAGAAAGCTTCAAAACAAAGAAATGCATTGTTCCTGAAACCTCCGTCTGAAACGGTGGGAAAGTGGAGGAGTGATGCTTCCGACACTTTAAATCTGAAGGTCTGAGCTGTGAGTGGGAGAAGAAAACCTGTGTGATCCTTCTGAGTTAAACCCACAGGATACTCAGGGCCTTAACCGTGTGTGTGTGTGTGTGTGTGTGTGTGTGTGTGTGTGTGTGTGTGTGTGTGTGTGTGTGTGTCTTCGTGCTGGCTCCATCCTTGATGACTCAGCTCTTATCCCCTCTGCACTTTGTCGGGATTAAGTGCTGCATGTTGCAGACAAACATCTCTCTAATCAGAGCAGAAAACTACGTTTATCACTCGGGGAGCTGATTCATCTTCACACCTTCCCTCTGTGTGTATCTGCGCCGTACACATCACAACATTCACTAAAATTATACATTAGCCTTTTTTTTTTTATTAATGTAATGCTGTCACAAAAACGAGGATTCAAGAGTTTGAAAAATGAAACGACTGGTTTTGAGAAGGTTTGAGAAACTGAATCATTTTATATAAGACATTTAGTTTGCAGTGTCTCTGTCAGTGTCTCTGTCCAAATTCAGGTTCAGAGTGAAAATCGGCAACATGATTTAGAATATTTTGGATCCATTCTAACAAATTTTACAATCACCTGATCAAAGTAGGTCTATTATCTATCCTGCAAAGATGTTTTTTTCTCCCAATCGCCCGAACACAACAGCAACATAACCTCTCAGTCTCATCTTCTACTATAAAAATATTTCCAAAAGCATAAAGATAAAGATAAAGATAAACTTTATTCATCCCCCATGGGGGAAATGTTTGTGTTACAACAGCTCTAGAAAACAGGAAGCAGGAATATAATTACTAAAAATAACAAGAAGTTAAAAATCAAACATATGTACATCAGTTAAATAAAGGGTGATAATAATAATACAATAATAGAATAATACAAGGTATTTACACTTCCACTTGTGGAAAGAGTTATTGTTATTAAAATTAAAAACACACACATGGATTGCAAAGGTACACAACGGGTTAAAGTTAAAGTTAGATGCACTTTATCCCAATCACCGCACCCACATGTTTTGAGTACAATGTAGGATTAAGACATAAATAATGATGCAGAATTGATGCAATTCTAGTGTTGACTGTGCTGAAGAAGAATTATCAAAGAAGTATTAAATGAATGGTTTTGTCTTTGCTTTAAATGAACTTGTGCATCACCTACAGTATATCATGTTGTGCACATCCGATCACTAATGATCTCCTGCTTCTCTAACTCCTGAGCAGATTACGATCCAGCGTCAACATTTAAAGATCCTCTGAAGCTGCAGACAGAGACATGAAGAGAGCTCAGGCAGAGGGCTGGTCGTCCTCTGATTAGCAGAGGAGAGAGAGAGAGAGAGAGAGAGTGACATTAAAAAGAGTGAGCGAGGATGGAGACAGGGAGGGAAAGACTCGGTGCTGGACTAAAGGGCTAAAAGAGAAGCAGACATTCCTGATAACCTTTCTGTTTCGTCACCATCATCAGTCCCACAGGTCACATGATCACACCTCTCACCTCACTCATAAAGAACAACATGGCTCCTCTAAACTGGTTTAGTGTTGGGTTATCTAAACGTCACTAACTATGGCATCAATGATTCCCCGCCCTGCGATGACTTTGAACGCCGCATGACATGTATCAAACAAATCTGAAACAACACTTATGATAAATGATTCAATCTGTGTGTAGATCAACATCTGATGCAATCAGTTGAAATGAGGGAATCCTTCCTTTAAACTCCGTCCAGCCGCTGCAAATATTCACTGCTGCACCAAATGTTGGTGATCCAACGACTCCAAATATTCCCCCGTTAGCTCCTTTTTGAATAACAGCATCTTAAAGGTGGAGTCTGTAGAAATGTTGCAGCTTGTAAACACAACATTCAAACTGGCACTACCAGTAGGGTACGCTAACTGCACATGCTAATCACCCTCCGCAGGTAAAAGCCGACCGACGGTTCACCCTCGTTTGGGAACAAGCTTCATGGCGTTATATGTTTTTTTTTCTTCTTTGCGGCTACATCCGCGTCGGTCGTGTTCACCGGTTTTGAATCGCGTCCAATCGCTGAACCGTATCCGCTCATGAACTCACCTGCGCGCTTTGTCATCGGCCGGTGGAAACACACCAGCTCCCCCGTCCAGAAACGTCCCAGGTCAACCAAAAACAAACCAAAACATGAAAATCCAGTCAGAGGACAGAGTCTCTGCAGACACCAGCACACATGTATGGAGGCCCAGAAGTGATGATTTAGTCTTGTTGTTGTTGTTGTTGTTGTTTTTATGAAAAGTTACTAACTCGACCTTTAACTCTACAGTGATCAGCTGTTTTTAAAAATAACTGAGGCCCTTTTTTTTTTCAGATTGATTAAACTCTGAGTTGTTATTTGAAGATGTATGTGTTGAGTCTGAACCACTGGACCTGACGGAGAGGACAGAGGAGCAAAGTAAAGAACAACAGCAGCCTCTACCATCATCAGAGTAATTCTCAGTTATATCACTCCGAGATAAACTGGACGTGTTGCCCCACTCGTTGTGTCTGACTGGTATCCAGCGTCCAGCCCCTCTAAGCCCAGTAACAAGGCCGCACCGGGCCACAGCTAAAGCCTCCAGCAGCGCAAACAATGGAGGGGAGCTTTACAACTGCTGACTGTCCACTAGTGCTAAAGCATCCCCATTCTGTCCCGTCTGCTGCTGTCGCCTCTCTCCCCACACACACACACACACACACACACACACACACACACACACACACACACACACACACTGAATCTCTCACTCTGGTGGTGGTCTGTGGAGAAAAAGAAAGTTCAGTGGTCCATATGTTGATACGTACACACTGATGAGACAGTCCCTCTCTTCTTCTGTCTTTCTCTCTTTCTGTTCATCCCCCTCACTCCATCCCTCTCTCTCTCTCCCTCTCTCTCTCTCTCTCTCCTCGTCCCGGGACCTCCACCCTCTCTCCTGCTTTCTCTCTGTTTGTGATCTACACTGACTGTGAAGCGTGGTGTCCCGTGGGCCTAAAACCAGTCAAAGCGACCCCCGGATCGCCTCAGACACCCGCAGCTCTGCCGCCCGGCTCGCCCTGCCGCTCCCTCCCCCCCCCCTCCCCACAGCCTGCGTGAGGGCTGCTCCTTCACTGTGTTTCCTCCATCGGCCTCCTGCTGTGGACCATGTGTGAGTGTCTGCGGGGATTATTCAGAGTCACCTGGACGCCTTCCTCCAATGCAGGTCAGACTAAACATCTAAAACGCTCCGTTGTGTGCAGCAATGCAAAACGTAGTAGAGCAGGAGAAGCACAAGGTCAGATCTGTGTTGTCAAGTTAAACTTCAGCTTAGATTAGAAAGTTCAAAATGTTTACAAGTTTCATGCAACGGCAAAAGTGTTCGGACAAGAAATTCAACATTTGTTCCTGTTATGAGTTAAAATGTGATGCGAGTTGAGGGACACACCCATTTGTCCAGTATGGACTGGAGACGTTCACACCCATCATCCTGAGGGATCACAACACCGGGTCACTTGACGGTTTCACTCTCAAACTGAGACTAAGGCCTTTTTTTTTTGATGGGTTCACCTTCTTATATTATATCTATTTGAGATAATATGTAGATTTCATAATTTGAATTCTTTAGGATTTACTCTGTAGGAATTATTGTTAATTGTTTGGATATTTATTATACAAAGAGATTGTAGCTGGTGCTGTGTAATACCTGGACTGACCTACAGTCAGGATGCAGATGGTGATTCCAATATAAACTCTACATAATGTTGTTATGTTGGCTCTCATGATGTGTTCTTTTAGTGGTCATCTTTATATTTCTTGTGATGTGACAAATGATTAAACGTTTTGAGGATTCAGGGTCTTGATTCTCTTAGTCTGTGTTAGAGACTGACTGAACTCTTCAGGGTGGAGCGAGACCTCTGGGTCAGGGTCCTGCTCAGAGGGTCAGGGTCTATTCCATCATAAAAAACCAGCTGACGTAAATCATCCCAACATGTTTAACATTTTCTGACACTGATGCTCCGTCAAAGCTCCGTCTCTCACACTGATTATGATCGTCGTTGTGATGGTCATGTTTCTGTTTCATGACCAGCTCTGTGTGCGTCTCGTCTTCATTATCCCTGCACTACAATACTTGTGTAGAAATTAAGATCATTGCAAAGTTGTTGTTTTTTTATTAGTTGACTATTTGCATGATATATGGGTTAATGTGAAAGTAGTATTCTTGAGAAACTCTGCTTTGTTGTTTTTAGTGACACCTGTGGTGATGAGTGGTAACTGCAGGTGTGCTTTGAGATCCAATCAGTGTTGATTGAATGGTTTTGACTTTTTTATTTTCATATTAACACAAGGACAAGTGGGGAAGTGTGTGAATATCCAACATTCAGATCTCATGCTGTGATTGGTCGGCTGAGGAGGCGAGGACAGTCGAGGGTCAGACTTTGTTTTCGATTTGTGGCAAAGAAAATCTGTACTTCAAAAATGACACAACAAGCTCCGTTTGATGGCAGCACAACATCGTGTTATTGTAAGTTGTCCCACTAGAGCGCTGGTTAAACTGAGTGTAACTACACGTGACGTGTCATCATATATAATTTGTGACGGAGACCGACCAGCCAATCAGAAGCGAGCATTTTCTGTGGCATCTGTGGATATAAATTGAAGTTAATAACCTCTGGAGATATGGAAGCTATCCTTCCCCCCTCAGACTCTCAGACCTGGCGTGTTTATTGACACACACACACACACACACACACACACACACACACACACACACACACACACACACACACACACACACACACGCCTGCTCTAGTTTCCTGGCCCATTTAAGCGCTGACATGGGCATAGCTGAAGTCTGGTGGGACGTCAGGCCCCGTGCCAACCGAGCTGCCCCCTCCACCCACCACCCCACACCCCCATCCCACCAGCCGTCAACACCCCCCCCTCCACCCCCCCCACCCCTCCCTCACCTCCCTACTCCTCCTCGCTCGTCCTTCTGCTCTCACCTGTTTCTCCTCACCCTTCAGCTCGCATCGAAAATACACTCATGTAAACATTTCGCTGCTGGTTACTGAAACCTTCCCCACTATTTCCCTCTCCCTCCATCCCCCCATCCCCCACCCCTCCACCCCCGTCAGGCCCAGTCCCTTGTTTCAAAGGTCCCCGTCCTCCCTCGTGTCTAAATCCTGGCTTTGTGTTGGAGCTGTAGTGCAACAATGACGGTGTTCGCTGACACAGTGCTGGCTGCCTGATCTGCACTGACAGCATCTCGTCAGTACCACCTCTGCAT